>NC_045133.1:12910694-13026455 GCF_007655135.1 Punica granatum
GGGAAAGCAGTAAAGTGGACGCGAAGTCCGTGGACGCGAAGTCCGGAAAGCGGTAAAATCACTAGGCCGAAGCCCGAGGAAAGCAGTAAAATGGACGCGAAGTCCGTGGACGCGAAGTCCGGAAAGCGGTAAAGTCACTAGGCCGAAGCCCGAGGAAAGCAGTAAAATGGACGCGAAGTCCGTGGACGCGAAGTCCGGAAAGCAGTAAAATCACTAGGCCGAAGCCCGAGGAAAGCAGTAAAATGGACGCGAAGTCCGTGGACGCGAAGTCCGGAAAGCGGTAAAGTCACTAGGCCGAAGCCCGAGGAAAGCAGTAAAATTCACTAGGCCGAAGCCCGAGAAAAGCAGTAAAATGGACGCGAAGTCCGGGACGCGAAGTCCGGAAAGCAGTAAAATGGACGCGAAGTCCGTGGACGCGAAGTCCGTGGACACGAAGTCCGTGGACGCGAAGTCCGGAAAGCGGTAAAATCACTGGGCCGAAACCCGAGGAAAGCAGTAAAGTGGACGCGAAGTCCGTGGACGCGAAGTTCGGAAAGCAATAAATGGACGCGAAGTCCGTGGACGCGAAGTCCGGAAAGCGGTAAAATCACTAGGCCGAAGCCCGAGGAAAGCAGTAAAATGGACGCGAAGTCCGTGGACGCGAAGTCCGGAAAGCAATAAAGTTACTAGGCCGAAACCCGTGGAAAGTAGTAAAGTTACTAGGCCGAAGCCCGTGGAAAGCAGTAAAGTGGACGCGAAGTCCGTGGACGCGAAGTCCGGAAAGCAATAAAGTTACTAGGCCGAAGCCCGTGGAAAGCAATAAATGCGGACACGAAGTCCGGGGACCCGAAGTCCCTAAAGCTGTAAATGCTAAAGTGTAGGGGAGGCAGAAGTGGAGATCGATGCCAGGTGGCATCTCAGAGGTGTCGACAGAAGCGAATTGTTCGGTTTGGAGCCGAAGTCGTGCTCGTGCTACGCCAGGCATCATTTGTTGCGGCTCGAGCAGGAGTCGGGTGGCTTTTCCCCCATAGGGCCCTCCACTCGGCTCGAGGTTGCGATCTGCTGCATGAGTCAATCGCGTGTCCGTCAAGGAGGAGATGCCCCTTGGGGTTCCATGCGTATCTGCAGAGAAGAGCATAACTCTTCGTTAGTCATGTGGACAGTAGTGCGCGCCAAGTGTACAGGGCTGATGCTGTCCCGAAGGTATTGATCTGCTGTAGATTGGCGTTGCTGCTGCGATGAAGTTGCTTCGTCGATGCTTTGCCCTTGGGGTGGCTGTGTGTTTGATCTGCCGGAAGCCGGCTTTGCTGCTGGGGCGGTTACTCGTTGCTCTGCCGGATGTCAGCTCTGTCGCAGTGGCGATTGTAGTTCGCTAGGGATGCCCGGTCTTGCGATGAGGGACTTGAACTCTGGGGTAGAGGCACGTATCCCGAGGAGTCGGGAATCAGAGTCTGCCGTAGTTCCCGCGTTTGTACCTGTGATCCTAACATCATTAGTATGTCATGGGATTACTAGTGATTTGTAAGCACAGGTAAAAGGAAGTGTTTGTAACGCATGCTCTTCAGTTTCGGGTCGCTTGGGCGACCCGTGGAGAGGTTTTGCTTTGGTGATGCCAATGGGGGTCCCGCTTTCAGAGGCCCCGATGTGAGGCCTCCGGGGCTCCTGTTGGCCTTGCATGGGCATATCGAGACGTTCTCAAAGGTGCCCAAGTGGCTCTATCGGTTGTTCAACGCGCCTGTGAGCTTAGGACCCTTCTCATCAAGGTGCCATAAGGCGGCTGCATTTGTAACCCGAATGGGGAATTTTGTTCAAATTTGGTCAGACCTCGGTCTAGTCATTTCCAAAGTGTTATGACTAGAGTCTCGGAAAGAAATGTCTAGGATTTTGGCTTTGTGGTAGCCGATTGAAGGTGGCTGTGACCCATTTTGGAGTTGTGCAATGACAAAGAGAAAAGAGAAAGCTTGGGGAGCACGTTGCCCAAGGCTAAAAGGATACACGAGTTCACGCTTGCCGTGAGATGTACCCCCTTCTCTTCCATCCTTCGGTTGGTGTTGGCTGTCTTGAACTGTTTGGATTGCGTGCTTGGTCGCCCGCTGTGCTTGAAGAAGAATCCGCCTTGGATGGTTGAGTTCGGTAGGAGAGCCGATCGGGGATCGTGTCGGAGTAGATAACCTAGCCATTTCCCTTGGGGATCCCTGGACCGCGCAGTGTGCGAGAGCCTAGGGTGACTGCTTTGTTTATCTCTCATTTTACTCTTCTTTTGCTACGGTCACCCGCCTCGGGGCCGTACCTCTCAACCTAAAGGGGACAAACTCTCCTTTTGCCACGACCGCCCGCCTTGGGATTTTCAGTCGTGCCTCTCTTTTGCCCTAACTTTTGCCTAGGCCGCCCCGAGGGGTTTTCGACCTAGCAGGCTTGATTCTTTTACCTCTCGAGTTTGCAAGGGCGAAGAGTTCGAATAATTCGACCTTCGAGTGTGTTACGTTCTGTCTCCGTCGAGGAGTTGCGTCTGCTGCTCCCCCTTTTTGTCGGGGTTTGTTGATTTCTTCTTTGAATTGGCGGTGCCAGAGTTTTATATCTCGGCAGTGCCTTGTTTTGTTCATTGGCGGGTTTTTCCCGCATCTTTTCTCTCTCTCTTCATTGGCGGGTTTTTCCCGCTTCTTTTCGCTCTGTTTTTTCTTGCAGCTGGGGTCTGTATTGTGCCCCTTGTATTTGTTTGAAACTCCTCGACTTTGCATCATCGAGGCTGCTTTTGTTTGCTTCGCCCCATGGAGACTTGATGTACTTTGTTGTCTTAGCCCAATTTTGTGAGGGCTGGTTTTCCCAGAAGTCTGATGCTTGTGCACTCAAAAGCCGAACTTCGCGTCTTTCGTCCTTGCAAACTTTACAAGTCCTTTCCCCTATTGTCTAAAAAGAAAACAAAATTGCCCCAGGAGTGTGTGACTGAGGTTGTCATGACGCTTGCTATGGAAGATGCCCATTCTTGATGCGAATGACTAGGAGCGTTCCCGTGTTGTTTGTTGGAGTGACCCACCATGGCGACCTCAGGGCGAACTTTAACCAGGGGTGCCCCGGTGTACGTCGCTTGCCGAAGTCGTGTTGTCGCGAGTTTCAACCGGGGATGCCCCAGTGTACGTCGTTTGCCGAGGTCGTGTTGTCGTGAGCTTCAATCGGGGATGACCCAGTGTACGTCGTTTGGAAATGCTCATCATGGGCGGATGATGTTCGAGGTGGTCTCGGTGTGAATGATGAATGTGAATGCCCCAATCTTCATTGTTAATGTGACCTGTGGTGGGCGCCTTGTACAACAATCGTCCCCGATCATGTTTGTGGCTCCGACATCAGTTGTACGTTGGAGAGGTGTGCTCTCGAAGCCGATAGGCATGCTTGTTTGTCCATTGAGACGGTTGCGCTGAAGGCATGCGGCTAGTTCGAACGCTTCCGTCGTCGGCTTCATAGGGGGTACATATTCGTCGGAAACCTCCCTCGTCGAAGTATGAGGAAAGGGTCCGAGAGGAATTCTCAGGGAGATGTGAACCCGTGTATCGTTCTTTGCCTGTGACCGGCGTGTCCCTGTGAGAGATGACAAAGAAGATGATGCATTAGGTGATTGTTCGGTGGAATGTATGGTAAGAAATGTAAAGCGATCCCATGGGAAGTCCCATCGTCCAGCGTGCGACCCATGGGGTGCCGCGCGTGAGGGACACTCAGTTCCGAGAGTTTAGTCATCGCCACCCTGGAGTGGGCAGACCGTGGCTAGGGGCCACATAGGTGTACTTTCCCCGATTGCGGGTTGGCATGCGCAGCCGTCCTAGGGAAGGCTCGAGGAACCGGATCCCATGAGTACAGACGAATCGAACAATTCCGACAGAACCAACAGGGCGTCTTCGGGGTTGTCCTAGTGCGCCCGTGAAGGGTTCGTTCATGCCGGGAGCTCGTTTTGGAATGCATATAAATAAATGTAAAAGAGAGTTTAGGGAAGAGTGCATGTTGCCCCAGTGGCTGGTTGATGGCCATAGCGGAGGGTGGGCAGGGATCATTCTCCGGTCGGAGATGTGATCGTGCTAGTGACTTTCGCCGCGGGTGGGCAGGGCCATGCTTTGTTCATCGGAGCTGTTGCTTGTGATCTTTTGAAGTTGAAGGATTAGACTTGCTCCTCGAAGTATCGCTTGGATGAATTTGAATCCAAGTCAATTTTGGATTTCAGATGAGCCTGAAAGCAGTAAATGCGAGGTGTCAAAACCTGAAAGCAGTAAATGCGGGACCGAAACCCAAAAGCAGTAAATGTAGGATCGAGGCCCGATGCAGGGCCGAAGCCCAAACGTAGGACCGGAGCCCGATGCAGGGCCGGATCCTGATGCGGGGCCGAAGCCCAATGTAGTAAGTGTAGGGCCGGAGCTCGATGTGAGGTCGAAGCTCGATGCGGTAAATGCGGGGCCGGAGCCCAATGCGATAGATGCGGGGCCGGAGCCCGATGCAGGGTCGGAGCTCGATGCGAGGCCGAAGCCCGATGCAGTAATGCGGGGCCGGAGCCCGATGCGGGGCCGAAGCCCGATGCAGTAAATGCGGGGCCGGAGCCCGATGCGGGGCCGAGGCCCGATGCAGTAAATGCGGGGCCGGAGCCGGATGCGGGGCCGGAGCCCGATGCGGGGCCGGAGCCCGATGCGGGACCGAGGCCCGATGCGGTAAATGCGGGGCCGGAGCCCGATGCAGGGCCGGAGCCCGATGCGGGGCCGAAGCCCGATGCAATAAATGCGGGGTTGATAGGAAAGTGCAAGAAATGCGAAAGCAAAGGTCAATGCTGAAGAATAGCGCAAGGCGCTGCAATGCGGTGACGCTGATTTGCTTGCGGTCTTGCTTTGTAGGGCAGGGATAGGGACTTGGTGTTGAAATCCCGAGGAGCTGAATGGATGGGGGACGTTTATTGTCTCAATTGTGATCGATCAGTATTCAGGTTGTCTTCTTGTGTAGAATTTCCTACAATGGGAAAAGAAAACAATGAAGGAGCAAACTATATTCGCGATTTCAGCGTAAGGGCACAGGGGATTGAACTAGCCTGGTAGGCGTCATGCAAGCACACTGAGAGACATGCACAAGGTGTGTCGAGGATGCATGCATGGGCAAGGTAGGGGTGTACTCGCACGACGCGAAAAGGGCACGCCCAGTTGTGCTGATGGAAGCACTTGTAGCATGGAGGGACGTGTGCTCAACCATGCAATGACGTAGTTGATTGCGCGGGATTAATGGGGAGCTAGTGTTGCTTGGATGGTTGGCCCTTGAGCTACCGATCGTCTCGCTGTGGAGGAAGGGTGAGGACCATGAGGGGTCCACCTACAAAAGCGGTCATAACTTTGTCTACCGTGTGGTAGTGTTAATTATTGTGTAAAACAGTAAATGAATAGGATGCATGCAATGCATGAGTTTTCAAAAGCTAATGTTGTCGTTCACATTGACTCAAAAGGTTCAAAGTACAATGCAAATTTTGTAAAATAGAGCCCTAAGCTGATCTTCCACCACACTCGGAGTCTGAGCGAGCACAGCCTCGGAAAGCATTGGTTCTAGGTGAGGGCCTTGCGAAGATATCTATCATATAGTGCATGTATGGTCTTCCACGAGCCCTCTTCCTAGACCTCTCCAGGGCTACGTTCGCTCAAGCGAGCTCCTGACCGCATCTCTGTATCTTGGCACGGGTTTGGGAGAGCTCCCTTTAAGGTGGTTGGTCGGCGAGTTCTTCCTCTCTCAACGACCCCTCGGTGATCGAACCTAGTGTTGATGAGGTCGATCATGTTGTCCCGGAATGTACACCATTCGCGTTCTGTGGCGGGTCAGTGAGGTCCTCGTGTGTTGGCGAACTCTGTCGAGGTGCGAGCAGGAGGCCGAGCAAGGCGTCCCTTACCAAGACGACAAGAAAATCCGCTTAGGACTCGTCAACATGAATGACATCCTAATTTTTGAAAACTGCATGATGCATGTGTGCGAAGAAAGTAAATGCCCACGGCTTAGTACAAATTACAAGGTACATCGCTCTTTCTTATAAAAAACAACAAAATGCCCGTCCTAAAAAACTACGGGCCGACTCAAGGACTCGACTTTGGGTCGGTTGACGGCATGGAGGTAAAAATTGGTCCAGCATGACGGTCCCTGTGTATGCATGGTTTTCGGTGCTACTGGGAGAACCGCTAACTAAGGATGGGGGCTCCCGACTCAAGGGTGTGAATTCCTTGAAATCGAGCGAGGATCTTTGGGGGCCGGTTCGGTGGCATAGCCGACTCGATCCGTTCCCTTACTCGGAACCTCTGACTAACCTAGCTTCCTATATTGGTGCCCGTGGGATGTCGGACAAGGTCCCTAAGAATCTAGTATGATGTGCAATGCATGTGCAGGAAATAAAAGTGCGTAAAATAGATAAGCGGGAAATGCGGAAAGCGGTAAATAGACAAGCAAACAAAACAAGCGGGAACGAGCCCGAACCCTCTAAGTGTCCCCAGTGGAGTCGCCAAGCTGTGCGCACCCGAATTTCATCTCGTCGGGGCACGCATGCGCGCGCCTAAGCAAACGCGGCTAGGGAGTGTCCACCTTCCCGGGGACGCGCGACGGACGCACGTGAGAAGGAGTCGCCACTTGCCATTTTACGACCCGAAGGTCGAGGGCCGGCAAGTTACCCGGGTCTAGGGGTACGGGGTACACCTAAATGCTAAGGCAATGGTTGTGCGGAACCGGAAGTTCCGAATTCGGGGGTTCTATTACGTGCGGGCCTATATCCCGCACGCCCTTTCGGTACTCTAGCTTGCTAGGCTTGCCGTTTTGTTTATTTACCGCGTGATTTAGGGTCGCACTTGACTCGCCCGTTTTGACATCGTAAAATCGATGAATCGATTGAGTTGGGCCAAGAATCCGAAAGATGAGTAGGCTTGTGAGTCAAGGAATCGGTTCGCTATCTTAGCGTTACAGTTCTTCGGACCGTGACGGTCGATTCCCTGCGCGAACCAAGACCATGATTATTCGAGCTTACTCACCCTTTGGTGACGATAGACCGACTTAACCGACTCGACACTCGGACCTCTTGCTCACCGATCGGGGATCCTTACAAGTACACGAATGAATATATAAATAAAATCCTCACAATGTACGCTCGAATAAATACAGAATACAACTGAATGAAATAAATGGATTCCGATCGGCTTGCATTGGGCCAATATTCCGCTCCGGCTCACCGTGTAGTTTGAATAACCGATAAACAAATTAAGGCAACGCGGGCTCAAGGAGCCGGGGGTCGGGTCCGATCGATCCAACGGTCTTTGGGAGAACCGGTCGGTTCCCACTGCTTCCGATGGGCCGATCGAGCTCCCGGGTGATATCTAAACCCGTTTCACACGTTCAATCCAAATCCGCCTTCCACATAGGCCGCATTCGGAGTGTGACGGTGAATCGAGGCTAGATCCCATTCCGCACTCGGGTTGCACGCGCTCGGTGAATTAGGAGGCGTTGGACCTCGTGTTCGGTAGTTTGGGGCATTGGACCCCGTGTAACCGTAACCTATGGGCTCGGGCCCGAATCGCGATAAATCATCATATGCAAAGACAAAACAGAAGAAAACTGATAAAACTGACACAATACAGAAAGTAACTGACAACAACTGATAAGTGTCAGTGAATATCAACGAATTGTGTATTAGGCCGAATGTACGTGATTTAATCAGTTATTAGCCGGGGTTGATTAACAAACAATGTATCTATCCTAAGCAAGCATAAGTGGCGGATTGGGATGAGGTTCTAAGCCAATTACATGTGTGTGTTTGTTTTATGACCCTCATTCAGTTAAGTGTCACTGTGGTTTCACCGAATTAACCAAACTCGTGTTTCGACTCTAGATTGGAATCTAATGTTCCACCTATCCATTATCTAATATTTGATTAAGTCGGGTGCACAATTAGTCCGGTCCTTGGTGTTTTGTAACTGAAATAAAATGCTCCCCACCGAATCTATGATAGAAAGAAAGAAACACCGAAAACGAACGAAATGGACCACGCGAATGAAACTCGCACCCGAACGGGTTGTCCTTTCTCGTTCATAGCTCTAGGTGTTTCCAACTCCCTAAAGTCTAGGGTATCGGTGAATCATGGAATGACGGTTATGCCCTTGGATGATAAAATTGTGATGTTCGTGTATAAATTGGAGATTTGCGTCACACGAAGGAGTCTAAGAAGGACTCTCGTGCCCCGACTCGGGCCGCCTCAAATTGGGCCCGGACCCGAGTCACGGCACGTGAGTACTCACTAGACATTAACTCCATTCGTGTTACGTGTCTCGGTATTTTGAAATTGCGAATTTTGATGAAAAGGGCATTCACGTCGTTCCGTAAATCATCGATGCGTTTACAAATTAATAACCAATTTACCCAATTATTTAGTCCGAGTGATTTATTTAACCGAATGTTACGTCCCGCTTATTCCGCTTGTAAAGTTGTTCGGTGGTGGTAATTTCATATGGTTATCTCGGTTTTAATGGGGAATTGTTCAAAATTAACGTATCTATCATCCAATTATCATGTGAATAACGAAAAATATGAGACACGGATACAAACAATCCCAAGGGACGATTCCAATCATGCCTTACATGCATAATATGCTTAAACTCAAGAACGAAATCTATTTCAACGAAACAAAAGAAAGTCGACGCCGTCAAGGTCTCTCAAACGCAAACGGACACACAAACACGTACACATGACACGTAATATAACGAAATCCACAAAAAATGACGTCGACTCATACGATGGGAAAAACGTGAAACATGGGAACCGACTCATTTCGGGATGGGAGAAACCACCTTAGACCCGTGTGGTCCAAGGGGACTCTCGGCCACACCCATCCAAGAGTGGCCGTGGGTCCTCATGGCTCACGCGAGTCAAGGGGAGCTCTCTAAACCCGATCTAAGCCTATTCCCACCATGCTAATACGTGGTACATGACAAAACAGCGGCAAAAGAGAACGGGGACCGGCTAGCTTCGAGGAAAAAGAAGTACCCTAGCCTCGGAGGAACCATAGAGGCTCACGGGTCACCCCCTCAAGGCTAGACCGTGGGTTACATGGTTCGGCCGTGACTCGGGACCTCTCCCGCTTCGATCCACGTCGTCTCCCCTCATGAGATATACGTTCATGTAGTTTACGAGCATGATAGATAAAGTAAATAGATGCTGGACGTTGTATGGCATGCATGAGACGTCCGGATCCGAGAAAAAAATGCAAGCTTTCACCTATCCCGAACCTTTAAAGCATATTAACACCACACGTAAGTAAATATCAAAGATCCTAACTCCTCTAAGTTAAAAGGGGTGTTACCTAGCCTCGATGCACGAGGGAAAGAGTCGGGGAAGCAGCCACGAAAGTCGCAAGACTCGGTTTGGGCGGCTACGGGTGAGGGACCCGTAAGTGGGCAGGCGCGGCAGTCTCGGGAGAATGGCTTGGCACGCTCGCTCCGATCACGGAACGGTGCAAGGTCGGGCTCGTTGGACTCCTAAGAGGCAGATCTAGGTGGGCACGGAAAGCTCCGAGCGTGCCGAACCCTGAATAAGTCGGAAATGATGAGAGAAGTTCCAGTGAAAACACAGAAAACTGGTTAGCGAAAATGGGCAAAACGGAGGTCGTGCACGGTTGGTCGGCCCTCGGATCGTGACCACCTCTTCACGAGAGAGGGTGAGGGTTGTGAGGAACCCTTTAAATGTGATGGCACGACTCTCCGAGGTCGTGGGATGAAATGGCACGCCGTTAGTGTTCAGTGCGCGCGGTGAGGGTCTCGGGACCCGATTGCAACTTTTGCTGGAACGGGGTCTTGGGGACCTCAAATCGAAAATCCAAGTCCGGAAATGGACTTAGGGGGTAGGAAATATGTAGGCTATGAAGTTTGAGAATTTTTGGGCTAAGTCGGGTCGGGTGGTTACCGGAATACCGGGTGGTTTTCCGGCGATTTTAGCCGGTTTCGGCCTTGGCACGGGCTGAATGAAAGTGAGGGGAGGGGCTGGAGTTTGAGAGGATTTTAGAGGGAGATTGGCTTGAGAGAGAAGGAGAATGAAGAAGTGATTAGATTAGTGAGGCTTGGAGCTTATAAAGGAAGGCTTAATGGTTCGTTTAAGTGAAGTTAACCGTGGTTTAGGGAGGGGAAATGGGCTGCTGAAATTTTAAGAGTGATTAGGGAGGGGAAATGTCACTTAGAGTGTGGGGGAAGCAAGAGGAAGAGAGATGTGAGGTGATGGATGGATGATGGGAGGTGATAGATGTGAGAGGAAGTGATGGATGGATGGAGGGAGGTGATGGATGGGTGATGGGAGGTGATAGATGTGAGAGGAAGTGATGGATGGATGGAGGGAGGTGATGGATGGGGGGAAAATTCAAAAAGTGTGGTGGGGAGCTTGTTGGAGCCGACGGTGGGAGAGGCTTGAGCCTCGGCTTGGGCTGTCCAATCCGAGCCGAGGGTTGAGCCGTGGCTTGGGGTTGAGCCGCGGCTTGATGGCTTGGCTTGGCTTGGCTGTGGGTCCCATCCGATTAGGAGAAAAGCCGGCAAACGCTTGAAACTTGATTGAACGCGCATCCGACCTCCGATGTCCAATTAATTTGAAGATTTGGAATGCTTGAACTACGAGGATTTGAACGAGCCCCATATCGCCATACGTCGTGTGAACGAACGTACGCGTGACTCGGCGCTTCAAGAGTCGATTTTGCCCTGTTCGGACGTTCGGAGTGGAATTTAATACCCTTCGACCTCCGATTGACCTCTGTGCATCCTTGTATTCGTTTTGACGATCCTTTTGCCTCGTGGGGGATCGTTGGCCCGTTGTCCTCGGTTGGGGACCGTTGGCCCGGGAAGGCCTAGGGACTTCGACCGGGGTTTTCTCAGTGTGCTCTGAATGTCTTGAGGTGCTCGGGGCTCGTTGTGATCTGTGCTCTACGTGGACGTGCCCCGAAGGCTCGCCGGGAGACGTTCATGACCACTGAAACGTCCATCGGGAAACCGAGTCGAGTTCCGGAAGGTCATCTGAAGCTTGTTCCCCGGCCCTGGTGGTCCCTGGGTGCCTGTAGGCCGTTTTGAAGGGCCGTTTGCTTGTCGGTGGAGTGAACCCCGAGAGCTATGTCAGAAAAGGCGTCCGTGGGGGATCGGGGTGTCCCGGCTTAAGCAGGATGTCCCGAAAATGCGCCCGGACGCGTCATTGGTCACTTTGGCACTGAGGGGGATTTTTGAAGCCCCATATTGGGCACCTTTCGGTGCTTCGGTGACTCGATGATGAATAGTGCCACAGTGTCAGCTCCGTTGTTTTCGGGGTTCTTTGTTGTAAATTCTTCCGACTGCTCTCTTCATCTTTTCTAATGGACCTAGCTCTTCTTCTGTGGTTTATGACTCCGTGCTCGCCTATTTGCCTCCGATTGCCGGGTGATGAATAGTAACCCGGGCCTTGGTCGGAAGTCCTCCCGTGGGAAGCCGGTGGGCCAAAATGGGGTGCTGACAACCGCCACGATCTTCCCAACAGAAGATGGCTTGCACTCATTGGAACCACGTCACATAATACTTCATCTTTATAGGTCTTCCCAATTGAGAATGGAATACAAACTTGCTGAGTGACTCGTACCTCGCCTTGGTCATTCAGCCATCTCAACTTATAGGGGCATGGATGCTTTGTAGTAGCCAGATTCAGCTTCTCCACCAAGGTCGTAGAAGCAACATTGGTGCAACTCCCACTGTCGATGATAAACTCCGCACACCTTATTTTGGATGGTGCACCGAGTTCGGAAAAGATTCTCCCGCTGTTCTTCTTCCAGCTTTGCTTCGGAACTCAAGACTCGACGAATCATGAGCATCTCACCCTCGTCGGCAAACTCTATAGTCTCTCCCTGCGCACCTCCAGAAACCTCCTCATCCACCCCTTCAGCTTCACTCTCGATCTCTTGAGTGCTCTGGATTGTCATCGCTCGCCGATTCGGACATCGGGAAGCTATGTGTCCTAATCCAAGACATTTGAAGCACTTGATGTCTCGACTCCGAACAGGGCGTTGCGGATCACTGTGCGTCTCCTTTCCCTTTGTCGCCTCAGCTTGAGGCCTTTGAGAGCCTCTTACAACCTTCTGCTGCGCATTCCACTTCGAAGAGGATCCTGAACTAGCAGCCACTGGTTTTGAGTAAAGCACCCGCGATGCATTGAGTTTGCTGCGTTTTCGCTGCTTTTCCACCTTACTGGCCAGCGTAATCACATCTTCCAAAAAGACATAGGGCTGCAACTCTACGACACCCGCAATTTCCTTGTTCAAGCCACCAATAAATCGAGCAATGGTCTGCTCCCGTGGCTCACTCAGTTCGCATCTCATCGACAACATTTCGAAGTCCATGACATAATCTTCAACGGACATACCTCCCTGACGAATACTCTGCAGTTTGAGGAACAAGTCTTGCTTGTAGTACTCGGGCACGAATCTTCTATGCATGATGCGCTTCATCTCCCGCCAACTACGAATCCCATCTTCCCTATCTCTTCTTCGCTGCGCCTTTAAGTTTTCCCACCACAGATTCGCATAATCGGTGAACTCGAGGGCAGCAAGTTGGCACTTCTGGGCTTCGGAGTACTCATAACATTCGAACACCTTATCGACGCGCAGGACCCACTCGAGGTACTCTTCAGGGGAACTCGTACCTTTGAATTGCGGAATCTTTAACTTGAGATTGTTACTGACTCCCCTTTGCTGCCTTCGTGGAACCGGCTGCTCTTCTTCTTCAAGAAGTTCATCCTCCAAGTCAGCTTCATCTTCCACTCGAACATTCCGTCTAGGATTTCGATGTGCACGTTGCGGAGGAGCAGGCACCACAGCCATTCGATCAAGTGCCTGGATCACCACATCGAGCCGTGCAGAGAGCTCCTCTTGCCCCCGCTGAAGCCCAAGGAACTGGGCTTGCTCGAGTGTGAGTCCCCTCGGAACCTGATGGACGTTTTCCTCATCCATTGTGTTTCCCATAATAATTCTTCACCAAACACTCGTGTATACACACTCCTTCACGTGTTTCACTCGGCCAACAAGAACAGAACCTTAAGCTTTGATACCAAATGATAGGCTCATGAACCAGAACTGGGTAAGAAAGAAGGGTGGAGGGCAGAACCAACAAAACTCACTCGATAAGATGACTCGCCACGAGTAAGAAAAGTCGGGTTGATTCGCCACGCTCAAGGAAGAACGATAAGAATCGGGGTTTTCGCCACTAAACAATGAACTTGTTTAGATAAGAAACGCTCTAAGCAATTTCATTCAAATATTCATCAAATTCTGTGTTCTTCTCTTACAATAAGGTGCATACTTATATAGAGAGAATACACCTCCATTGACTCTAGAATAGGAAACTGACACCTAATAATATAGGAAACTGATATTTGATATCCTCTAGTTTACTTTCCTAAAATAGAGTAATGTAATAATCTGAAATAGGAAACTTAAGATTGCTGACTCAAGCTAATATAGGAAATAATATCTAAATTAAGGGAAATTATATCATAGAAATATTATCTGCTCGTAACAGCTGAAGTCTTTTAAAATATGGGCCATCACTTCGGGCTGGACTCCTCGTCTCCTATTCCCAAGCACTTAAGTAAGGTAAAGGGCCCGGGGAGAGTTGCATCAAGCTTCTTGGCCATGGAACGAGTGATAGGACCCGACCTAGATATGGCCTCGTCTTGGACTGCATTCTTGGGCACATCATCCCCTCCCAGCTCGGAAGGATTTGCCCTCAAATCCATATCTTCTTCATCTTCAAAATACGGAGATAGGTCCCTCACATTGAAGGTTGCTGAAACATTACAATCATCGGGCAACTCAATCTTGTAGGCATCGTCGTTAACCTTCTCCTTGACAAGAAATGGACCCTCAGCCCGCGGCATCAGCTTACTCTTTTTTTACTTGGAAACCTCTCCTTGCGAAGGTGAATCCAAACAAGTTCACCTAGATTGAAATCTTCCTTTATTCGCACCCTGAGCAAAAGCTGCATTCTTCTTCTCAATCTGCCTCTTCACTTGCTCATGCAAAGCTTTGATCTGCTCGGCCCGTTTCTTGCCATCGAAACACAATCTTGAACTGGTTGGTAAGGGTGCCAAATCAAGGGGTGTAATAGGATTGAAGCCATAAACCACTTCGAAAGGAGTCTTCCTAGTAGTGCTATGGATGCTCCGATTATAAGAGAATTCAACCAGTGCAAGGCAAGTATCCCAACTCTTCAAGTTTTTACTCACAGCAGCTCGAATCAAAGAGGAGAGAGTACGATTTACCACTTCTGTTTGACCATCAGTTTGCGGATGACATGCCGTACTGAATAGCAATTTAGTTCCAAGCTTCGCCCATAAGGTCTTCCAAAAGTAACTTAGGAACTTAGGGTCCCGATCAGACACAATGCTCATAGGAATACCATGCATCCTCGCCACTTCTTTGAAGAACAAATTAGCAACATGGGTAGCATCATCGGACTTGTGACATGGAATGAAATGAGCCATCTTAGAGAAGCGATCAACCACTACCAGAATCGAGTCTTTGCCCCTCTGAGTCCTTGGTAAGCCAAGTACGAAATCCATACTCAGATCAATCCATGGCTGGTCCGGTACTGGCATAGGCATATATAGGCCATGGTGAGCCTCCTTGCTTTTTGCCTTCTTGCAAGTAATACGCCGTTCAATAATCCGATGCATGTCCCGAATCATTTTTGGCCAGTAGAAATGCTCCTTGACCATCTCAAGAGTCTTCTTCTCTCCGAAATGGCCGGCTAAACCCCCAGCATGAGCCTCTCGCACTAATAACTCACGAACAGATCCACTCGGAATGCAAAGCTTGCCAAGCTTATACAAGTATCCATCATGCATATAATACCCATCAACAACGTCCTTATCGCAAGCCAAACGAATTGGAGAAAAATAGGGATCATCCACATACCGACTCTTAATCAGTTCAAACCCCAGCAACTTAGCATTCATGACTGAAATCAATGCATACCTTCGAGATAGGGCATCAGCCACGACGTTAATATTTCCTTGTTTGTACTTGATGACATAAGGAAATATCTCCAAGTATTCCACCCATTTGGCATGCCTTCGATTCAACTTATTTTGTCCCTTCAAATACTTTAGGGACTCGTGATCGGTGTGAATGATAAACTCCTTGGGGACTAAGTAGTGTTCCCACGTCTCAAGAGCCCGGATCAGAGCATAAAACTCCTTATCGTACGTCGAGTAGTTCAGACTCGCACCACTTAGCTTCTCACTGAAATAAGCTATTGGGCGTTTGTCTTGCATAAGAACAGCTCCAATTCCAACTCCTGATGCATCACATTCGATTTCAAACGTCTTGGAAAAGTCAGGTAGGGCTAAGATAGGAGCTGCACACAGCTTCTCCTTGATGATCTCAAAACTTCGTTGGGCTGATTCACTCCACTTAAACTCGGTACCCTTCTTCATACATTCAGTTAATGGAGCAAGTATAGTGCTGAAATTCTTTACAAATCTCCTATAAAAGGATGCCAAGCCATGGAAACTCCTCACCTCGGATGCGGTAGTGGGAGTGGGCCATTCTCGAATAGCCTTGACCTTTTCTTCGTCCACCTCGACGCCCTGCTGAGAGATAACAAAGCCAAGAAAGACGACTTTGTCCTGGCAGAATCGACACCTCTTCATATTGCCATATAACTTCTCTCGTCTCAGAATTTTGAAAACTCTCCTAAGATGCTCAGCATGCTCATCGAGGGTCTTGCTATAGACCAAAATGTCGTCAAAGTAAACAACGACAAAATGGCCAATGAATTCCCGCAAGACATGGTTCATCAGCCTCATAAATGTGCTAGGAGCATTGGACAGTCCGAACGGCATAACCATCCACTCATATAGACCATGCTTGGTCTTGAAGGCTGTCTTCCACTCATCTCCCTCCTTCAGATCGATCTTTGAAAACACCATCGAACCATTCAACTCGTCAAGCATATCATCTAGTCGAGGAATGGGATAACGATATTTTACTGTAATCTTGTTGATGGCCCGACTGTCGACGCACATTCTCATGGATCCATCCTTCTTGGGCACCAAAAGAGCTGGTAAAGAACATGGGCTCGTGGACTCCCGTACATAACCCTTCTCAAGCAATTCATTCACTTGCCGTTGCAGATCTTTCGCCTCATTCGGATTGCAACGATATGCCGGTCGATTAGGCAAAGCCGCTCAAGGAACGAGATTAATTTGATGCTCAATCCCCCTAATCGGAGGCAACCCTTCCGGCAACTCCTCAGGAAATACATCAATGAACTCCTTTAAGAGAGCCATGAACCGAGGCGGAAGAGAAACCTGCTCTTCAGGTGTGGCTTCCTTCATGAACAGAATGAGAACTAAGTTGAAGTTCAACAAAGTCCTCTCAAGCTCTCCAAGAGTCATCACCAAGCTTTCTTTCTTCGAGCCATTGGCACTCGGACTCTGGTCCTTCTGCACTTGCTGTGGACTAAGCGGTGCTATGACAATGCTCTTCTCATCTTTGGTGAATGAATAAGTGTTCTTGTATCCATCGTGCAAAGCCCTCCTATCGTACCGCCACGGTCTTCCCAACAGAAGATGGCTTGCACTCATTGGAACCATGTCACATAATACTTCATCTTTATAGGTCTTCCCAATTGAGAATGGAATACAAACTTGCTGAGTGACTCGTACCTCGCCTTGGTCATTCAGCCATCTCAACTTATAGGGGCATGGATGCTTTGTAGTAGCCAGATTCAGCTTCTCCACCAAGGTCGTAGAAGCAACATTGGTGCAACTCCCACTGTCGATGATAAACTCCGCACACCTTATTTTGGATGGTGCACCGAGTTCGGAAAAGATTCTCCCGCTGTTCTTCTTCCAGCTTTGCTTCGGAACTCAAGACTCGACGAATCATGAGCATCTCACCCTCGTCGGCAAACTCTACAGTCTCTCCCTGCGCACCTCCAGAAACCTCCTCATCCACCCCTTCAGCTTCACTCTCGATCTCTTGAGTGCTCTGGATTGTCATCGCTCGCCGATTCGGACATCGGGAAGCTATGTGTCCTAATCCAAGACATTTGAAGCACTTGATGTCTCGACTCCGAACAGGGCGTTGCGGATCACTGTGCGTCTCCTTTCCCTTTGTCGCCTCAGCTTGAGGCCTTTGAGAGCCTCGTACAACCTTCTGCTGCGCATTCCACTTCGAAGAGGATCCTGAACTAGCAGCCACTGTGATAGGGTTGAGCCGGTCGTTTGACTATTAGGTTGGAATATGCCTTCTAGAAGATGGCCACCAAATCTGGTTGGAATTTCTGGTTGGAATATCTGGTTGGACTATTAGGTTGGAATATGCCTTCTAGAAGATGGCCACCAAATCTGGTTGGAATATCTGGTTGGAATATCTGGTTGGACTATTAGGTTGAAATATGCCATCTAGAATATGCTTGTTTTCCTTAGTTGTCTTCAATTGCAAGAGCATTATATAAGCTCCTCCCTAGGTTAGTTTTAGACACAACTCTTCTACCATTTTTCCTATCTTGTGAGAGATATTCTCCAAATTGTTCTTGTTGAACTTATGCTTCAAGGGTTGCAAGTCGATTACTTGTAGTTCTTAAGCTTCTTATAATATCGGTTTCTAGCTCTATATAGCTACGGGGTCGATATTCCACCTTTCGAAACCTCTATCTTGGACAATCCGGGAATTGATTCCTTGTCATTGTTGCTGGGTTCCGCGACGAGTTCGACGGGGTTCGCATCATTTTGGTATCAAAGCTTAGGCTCCAAATTGAGGTTTCATCTATCCTTGTTCTTTCCTTATTCACCATTCTGGAATTTTTAGATCTATCTTCCATTTCTATCCTTTCCATTTAGTCTTGACTGATCCATTCATAGCTATTAAAAAAAAAAGTGAAAAAGAATAAAAAAAAAAAGAGGAGAGGAGATCTGATTACACAGGCCTTAAGTAGATCTGTCATAGTTGCTTCCATTCTGCTTTTCTCCGATCGTATTTGTGTCCATTCCATCTTTGATTTGTCTGGGCTCATTCCTTTTACATACATCTTGTCCATCCATATCTCTTTGCTTCTTTGCTACTTGGAACTGATATTATAAGTGGCTCGAGCGAACAAGTAATTTCCTCAAGGACTTGTAATTAGATTGCTCAGTTCGTCCAGAACTTTGTGGAGAAATCTGTGAGAGGAAAAAGGCCAGAGGGAGTGAGACCATCAGAGGGTAAAAGCCATTGTATTGAGTGAAATACGAGAGTTTGTGTGACATCGATTTGAGAGTAAACACGTGAGGGAGTGATTGTGAGGTCCTTTTACTCTAATATTTCTTTGCAGATTTCAACATGTCGCAAGAAGATAGCGGGGGACATGAGCAAAGTAGTAGAGGGCCTGATCAAAGCACAATTATTCGGGCTATGCAACAACAATTTGAGCGAATGAACATGGTGCTCAATACGATTAATGACCGGTTGGAGAGGCATGATGAGCGGATTGACCAGTTGCGACAAGCTCCCAATCAGCAACCAAGGAGGAACAATAACCGACAGCCAGCACCTACTACTGATCCATTTGATGGCCACGAGGAGGGATCCTATGATGATGAGGATGATGTGTCTTCCATTGCCGCAATGAGACGAGCTCGAGGAGCAAGGGCTGAGATGCCATGGCGCGGACGTGGAAGGCGCCAAGAAAGAGACACCGTTGATCGTAATATGGGGTCCATCAAGCTGACCATTCCTCCATTCCAAGGCAAGAGCGATCCCGATATTTACATCGAATGGGAAAGGAGGGTTGAACTGGTTTTTGATTGTCACAACTACTCCGAGGAGAAGAAGGTGAAGCTTACAGCTGTGGCATTCACCGACTATGCCATAGTTTGGTGGGATCAATTGACGGTGAGTAGACGCCGAAATGGAGAGCAACCTATTGACAATTGGGAGGGCATGAAAGCTGTCATGCGGAGGAGGTTTGTCCCATCCCATTACTACCGGGATTTATACTTGAAGCTGCAGAATCTTAAGCAAGGGTCTAAGACCGTGGAGGAGTACCACAAGGAGACGGAGATTGCCATGATTCGCGCCAATGTTGAGGAGGATCGAGAGGCAACCATGGCTCGGTTCATTAGTGGACTTAATCGGGAGATTGCCAATATTGTGGAGCTGCACCATTATGTGGAGCTTGAAGAATTGGTGCACATGGCTATGAAGGTTGAGAGGCAACTCAAGAAGGGGGGACGATCGTCATCCAGGTTCGAATCCTCTAATTCGAATTCGAAGTGGACTCCTAAGTTTGAAGGAGCTGGACCTAAATGGGCTGGTTCGAAGCAAGAGGAGAAGACCAAGGGAGACAAGCCCGCAACCAAGCCATCATCTGATTCTAAGGAGAGGGGTAACTCTTATTCCCAACCTCAAAGAAACCGTGATGTAAAGTGCTTTCGTTGTTTGGGTTCTAGTCATTATGTTTCTCAATGCCCGAACAAGAGAGCCGTGATTATGTTAGATAACGGGGAGATTGCAAGTGCGGATGAGCATGAGAGTGACACTGACTCTATACCATCACTTGAAGATGCCGATGATGTGGAGCATGCTGTATCGGGTCAAACTCTTGTTGTTTTGAGAGCTCTACATGTGCAAACCAAAGAAGATGGTGATGGGCTACAAAGAGAGAACATTTTCTACACTCGATGCCACGTGAAGGATCGAGTATGTGGACTGATTATTGATGGAAGAAGCACTGTGAATGTGGCAAGCAAGCTGATGGTGGAGAAGCTTGGTTTGAGCACTCAAAAGCATCCAAGGCCATATAGACTTCAGTAGCTGAATGAGAGTGGTGAATTAAAGGTGACAAAACAAGTGTTAATCTCATTTTCTATTGGGAAGTACCATGATGAAGTTTTGTGTGATGTAGTTCCTATGATAGCCAGCCATTTGTTACTCGGGAGGCCATGGCAATTCGATCGAAGAACTACACATGACGGGTACAAGAATCGGTATAGTTTCATCAAGGATGGTCGAAGCATGACACTTGCACCGCTGCCACCACATCAAGTGTTCGAAGAGCAACTCCAAATCAAAAAGTCCAGTGCTGAGAGTTCAAAAGAAAGTAAGAGAGTGGCTGAACCAAAAGAAAAGGAGAGATGTGAGAGTTCAGCCTTGAAAAGAAAAGAGGGGAAGAAATTGAGTTTCTTCACAAAAGAAAGAGAATTAGAAAGTGTTAGTAAGGATGAAAGGCCAATGATATTGTTCTTGTACAAAGAGGCCTACTTATCTACTAATTTTAACCCATCTTTGCCTAGTGTTGTGGTTTCTCTTTTGCAGGAGTTTGATGATGTGTTTCTTGAGGGGACGCCACCGGGATTGCCACCAATCCGTGGGATCGAACATCAAATTGATTTCATTCCAGGAGCGCCCATTCCAAACCGGCCAGCATATCGGTGTAATCCCGAAGAAGCAAAAGAACTCCAAAAGCAAGTTGATGAGCTGCTGACCAAGGGCTATGTTCGAGAGAGCATGAGTCCATGCTCTGTGCCCGTGTTGCTTGTTCCCAAGAAAGATGGCACATGGAGAATGTGTGTGGATTGTCGAGCTGTGAATAAGATAACGGTAAAGTATCGCTATCCTATTCCTCGATTAGATGATATGCTTGATGAATTGCATGGTTCCACTATATTTTCTAAGATTGATTTGAAGAGTGGATACCATCAAATTCGCATGAAAGAAGGAGATGAGTGGAAAATAGCATTTAAAACCAAGAGTGGATTGTATGAGTGGTTAGTGATGCCATTTGGATTGACTAATGCACCCAGCACATTTATGCGCCTTATGAATCATGTCTTGCGTGCTTACATTGGAAAATTTGTTGTTGTTTACTTTGATGATATTCTGATTTATAGCAAAACTGAGCATGATCATATGAATCATTTGAGGTGTGTTCTTGAGGTGCTAAGGCATGAGAAGTTGTATGCTAACCTTAAGAAGTGTGAATTTTTCTTGGAAAGTGTTGTTTTTCTTGGTTTTGTCGTAAGTTCCAAGGGTGTGGAAGTGGATGAAGAGAAGGTGAAAGCAATCCGGGAATGGCCTACACCCACTACCATTGCTGAGGTCCGAAGCTTCCATGGCCTTGCTGGGTTCTATCGAAGATTTGTGTGCAATTTTAGCACCATAGCTGCTCCTTTGACCGAGATCATCAAGAAGGAAGTTGGCTTTAGATGGGGCAAGGAGCAAGAGAATGCATTCAATACCTTGAAAGAAAAGCTAAGTTCTGCTCCTTTACTGATTTTACCGGACTTTTCTAAACCTTTTGAAATCGAATGTGATGCTTCCGGTATTGGTATAGGTGCCGTCCTTATGCAAGAGAAGAGGCCTATTGCTTACTTCAGTGAGAAGCTCAACGGGGCTGCGTTGAACTACTCCACATACGACAAGGAGCTCTATGCTTTGGTGAGGGCTTTGGAGACATGGCAGCATTACTTGTGGTCCAAAGAGTTCATCATTCACACCGACCATGAGTCCTTGAAGCATTTAAAGGGTCAAAGCAAGCTGAACCGAAGGCACACACGTTGGATCGAGTTCATCGAGATGTTTCCCTATGTGATCCAATACAAGAAAGATTCGGGGACGAATCCTTTTGAAGAAAGGGGGAATGATAGGGTTGAGCCGGTCGTTTGACTATTAGGTTGGAATATGCCTTCTAGAAGATGGCCACCAAATCTGGTTGGAATATCTGGTTGGAATATCTGGTTGGACTATTAGGTTGGAATATGCCTTCTAGAAGATGGCCACCAAATCTGGTTGGAATATCTGGTTGGAATATCTGGTTGGACTATTAGGTTGAAATATGCCATCTAGAATATGCTTGTTTTCCTTAGTTGTCTTCAATTGCAAGAGCATTATATAAGCTCCTCCCTAGGTTAGTTTTAGACACAACTCTTCTACCATTTTTCCTATCTTGTGAGAGATATTCTCCAAATTGTTCTTGTTGAACTTATGCTTCAAGGGTTGCAAGTCGATTACTTGTAGTTCTTAAGCTTCTTATAATATCGGTTTCTAGCTATATATAGCTACGGGGTCGATATTCCACCTTTCGAAACCTCTATCTTGGACAATCCGGGAATTGATTCCTTGTCATTGTTGCTGGGTTCCGCGACGAGTTCGACGGGGTTCGCATCACACTGGTTTTGAGTAAAGCACCCGCGATGCATTGAGTTTGCTGCGTTTTCGCTGCTTTTCCACCTTACTGGCCAGCGTAATCACATCTTCCAAAAAGACATAGGGTTGCAACTCTACGACATCCGCAATTTCCTTGTTCAAGCCACCAATAAATCGAGCAATGGTCTGCTCCCGTGGCTCACTCAGTTCGCATCTCATCGACAACATTTCAAAGTCCATGACATAATATTCAACGGACATACTCTGCGGTGAACTCGAGGGCAGCAAGTTGGCACTTCTGGGCTTCGGAGTACTCATAACATTCGAACACCTTATCGACGCGCAGGACCCACTCGAGGTACTCTTTAGGGGAACTCGTACATTTGAATTGCGGAATCTTTAACTTGAGATTGTTACTGACTCCCCTTTGCTGCCTTCGTGGAACCGGCTGCTCTTCTTCTTCAAGAAGTTCATCCTCCAAATCAGCTTCATCTTCCACTCGAACATTCCGTCTAGGATTTCGATGTGCACGTTGCGGAGGAGCAGGCACCACAGCTGTCAGCACCCCATTTTGGCCCACCGACTTCCCGCACAAGGATTCCCGACTAAAGCTTAGGACACTATTCATCGCCCGGCAATCGGAGGCAAATAGGCGGGCACGGGGTCATGAACAATAAAGGAAAGCACGGTCCACTGAGAAAGGCGGAAGAAAGCAGTCAGAAGAACAGATGAACGAGGAATCCCGAAAACAACGGAGTTGGCACTGTGGCACTATTCATCACTGAGTCACCGAAGCACCGAAAGGTGCCCAATATGGGGCTCCAAAAATCCCCCTCAGTGCCAAAGTGACCAATGACGCGTCCGGGCGCATTTCCGGGACATCCTGCTTAAGCCGGGACACCCCGATCCCCCACGGACGCCTTTTCTGACAGAGCTCCCGGGGTTCGCTCCACTGACAAGCAAACGGCCCCTCAAAGCGGGCCTACAGGCACCCGGGGACCATCAAAG
This sequence comes from Punica granatum, assembly GCF_007655135.1. Classification (NCBI taxonomy): domain Eukaryota; kingdom Viridiplantae; phylum Streptophyta; class Magnoliopsida; order Myrtales; family Lythraceae; genus Punica; species Punica granatum. The sequence continues at coordinate 12,933,841 of NC_045133.1, forward strand.
TCGGGGAACAAGCTTCAGATGACCTTCCGGAACCCGACTCGGCCTCTCGAGGGACGTCTCAGTGGTCATGAACGTCTCCCGGCGAGCCTTCGGGAATTTCCACGGAAAACAGAGACCACAACGATCTCTGAGCGCCTCACAATAACCCCGAGCACCTCAAGGCATTCAAGGCACACTGAGAAAATCCCGGTCAAAGTCCCTAGGTCTTCCCAGGCCTACGGTCCCCGACCAAGGACAACGAGCCAATGATCACCGACGGGGCAAACGGATCGCCGAAACGAATGAAAGAGTGCACAAAGGTCAATCGGGGTCGACGGACGCTAAACTCCGCTCCGAACGTCCAAACGGGGCAAAACCGACTCCCGAGGCGCCGAGTCGCCCGAGCGCTCGTTCGCATGACGCATGGCGATATTAGGCTCATCCAAATCCTCGTAGTCCAAGCATTCCAAATCTTCAAATTAATCGGACATCGGAGGTCGGACGCGAGCTCAATCAAGTCTCAAGCGTTTCCCGGCTTTTCTCTTAGTCGAATGGGGTCCACAGCTCAGCCAAGCCAAGCCTCCAAGCCATGGCTCAACCCCAAGCCACGGCTCAAACTCCAAGCCGCGGCTAAAACCCAAATTCGGTGGCTCAATCCTTCAAGAAGCTCTCTCCACCACACATTTCAAATATCTCTTACACCCATCAACTCCACTCTTACACCCATCAACTCCACTCTTGCATCCATCAACTCCACTCTTCCATCCATCACTTCCCATCAACCTTTTCAAGACAACTTCCCCTCCCTAATCCCTCTTAAGAAATTCGGATGCCCTAAGCACCATTTAATTGCATTTAACTTCACTCAATCTTGTCATTAAGCTTGCATTTATAAGTCCATTTGGTCATTAACTTAAACACTTCTTCAACTTCACTCTCTCTCAAGCCCATCTTTTTCAAGAACTCTCTCAAACCTCAGCCCACTCCCTCATTTCCGTCCCCCCTTACCAAGGCCGAAACCGGCCAAAACCGCCGGAAAACCACCCGGTATTCCGGTAACCACCCGGCCCGACTTAGCCCAAAAATTCTCAAACTTCATAGCCTACATATTTTCCACCCCCTAAGTCCATTTCCGGGCTTAGAGTTTCCATTTGAAGCCCCCAACGTTGAGTTCTGGTCGCATGAAGAATCGGGTCTCCTAGGCGTTACCCGCGTGCACCGAACACCTCCACGCGTGCCATTACTTCCCACGACTTCGGAGAGTCGTGCCATCAAGTTTAAAGGGTTCCTCACAACCCTCACCCTCTCCCGTGAAGAGGTGGTCACGATCCGAGGGCCGACCAACCGTGCACGACCTCCGTTTGGTCCATTTTTGCTAATCAGTTTTTCTGTGTTTTCACGGGAACTTCTCTCACCATTTCCGACTTATTCAGGGTTCGGCACGCTCGGAGCTCTCCGTGCCTACCTAGATCTGCCTCTTAGGAGTCCAACGAGCCCGACCTCGCATCGTTCCGTGATCGGAGCAAGCGTGCCGACCCGTTTTTCTCCAACCTGTCACAGCCGCTGCTTCACGGTCACCTACTGCCCGTAGCTTCCAGCCGAGTCTACCGACTCCCAAGGCCACTTCTCCGACTCTTTTCCTCGTGCACGAGGCTAGGTAACATCCCTCTACAACTTAGAAGAGCTAGGATCCCCGATCTTTATGTATGTGAAGTGTTTATGCGTTTAGAGATTCGGAATGCATGAAAGGTTGCATTTTTCTTTCGGATCCGGGCTTCCCATGCAATCCCATGCATCGTTACACGTTCTTACTCCCATTATTACGTCCGAATGTTGCATGAACGAGTATGCCATGTTGGGAGGTGACCTAACTCGTGGTTGGAGAGCCTCCCGTGATCCGTAAGGGCCACGGGACTCACGGCCATGCCTCCCGAAGGGATGGCCGAGAGTCCCATTGTCCCTCACGGACACTCGGGGAGCTCTTTCACCTCGAGGATCGTTGATCCCTACTTCTCACCATCTCTAGCCGTGACCATCATATGCATGCACGATGGGAAGGCGCGGGATCTAGGTGTAAGAGACCCAAAAGGAGTCGGATGTGTCAAGGGAGGCTCACGGCCGCCCCCCTTGCAAAGGGGCCGAGAGGTCCCTTGACCCACCCGAAGCCTTGGGGCTCTTGGCTCCATGATGCCGTGTATTTCCCGCAATTTACTTCCGAATTTACCGTTAAATGAGTTGATGCCATTTGTTAATTCCTTGAATACGGTGTTTTTGAGTGTCTCGTATGTTATTTGTGCAAATGAAATCGTGTCGACGTTGATTCAATGAAGTGTGTGTTGTTATCACGTGTATATTACATGATGAATGCAAGGGATGATTAGGAACGATGCGAGAGACCCACCGAAACCCGAATCGAGTCATGGAGCATTCGGCCAACTACTCTAATGGGAGTGGCCGACTCCTCCGTGACTTTTTTTTTTTCGGAGTCACGGTTGGCCTCTTCGTCGTTCCGAAGTCTATCCTTGGAATTGTTTGTAGTTACATTCCCCCTTAATCGTTATCTATATGCTTATTACGTGCGGGGCTTGTTAGATCCGGATGTTTCCCGCTAAAACCATAACCGTGACATGGAATAATAAATATCAAAGAATCTCACAAATGGGATAGATGGGACGCATCATTCGGCTAATCAAATCACTTGGATTAAATGATCGGGCAAATTAAACATTAATCCGTAAACGCATCGATGATTTACGGAACGGCGTGAGTGCCCTTTTTACCAAAACGCACAATTTCAAAATACCGAGACGTGCAACACGAATAGAATTGACGTCTAGTGAGTACTCACGTGCCTTGACTCGAGTCCGGGCCCAATTTGAGGCGGCCCGAGTCGGGATACGAGAGTCCTCCTTGGACCCCTTCGTGTGACGTGATCCCCAATTTATACACGAACATCACAATTTTATCATCCAAGGGCATAACCGTCATTCCATGATTCACCGATACCCTAGGCTTTAGGGAGTTGGAAACACCTAGAGCTATGAATGAGAAAAGACAACCCGGTCGGGTGCGAGTTTCATTCGCGTGGTCCATTTCGTTCGTTTTCGGTGTTTCTTTCTTTCTATCATAGATTCAGTGGGGAGTATTTTATTTCAGTTACAAAACACCAAAGACCGGACTAATTGTGCACCCGACTTAATCAAATATTAGATAATGGATAGGCGGAATATTAGATTCCAATCTAGAGTCGAAACACGAGTTTGGTTAATTCGGTGAAACCACAGTGACACTTAACTGAATGAGAGTCATAAAACAAATACACACATGTAATTGGCTTAGAACCTCATCCCGATCCGCCACTTGTGCTTGCCTAGGATAGATACATTGTTTGTTAATCAACCCCGGCTAATAACTGATTAAATCACGTACATTCGGCCTAATACACAATTCGTTGATATTCACCGACACTTATCAGTTGTTGTCAGTTGCTTTCTGTATCATGTCAGTTATGTCAGTTTTCTTCCATTTTATTCTTGCTTTTTGATGATTTATTGCGGTTCGGGCCCGAACTCATAGGTTACGTGTTGCACGGGGTCCAACGCCCCAAATCACCGAACACGAGGTCCAACGCCTCTTAATTCATCGAGCGCGTGCAACCCGAGTGCGGAATGGGATCTAGCCTCGAGTCACCATCACACTCCAAATATGGCCTATGTGGAAGGCAATTTGGATTGGACGCGTGAAACGTGTTTAGATATCACCCGGGAGCTCGATCGGTCCAACGATTACAGTGGAAACAAACCGGTTCTCCTGCAAATCGTCGGTTCGATTGGACCCGACCCCCGGCTCCTTGAGCCCGCGTTGCCTTAATTTGTTTATCGGTTATTCAAACTACACGGTGAGCCGGAGCGGAATATTGGCCCAATGTAAACCGATCGGGATCCATTTACTTATTCATTTACACTTTGTAATTATTCGAGAGAACATTGTGAGGATTTTATTTGTATGTTCATTCATTCATTTGTAAGGATCCCCGATCGGCAAGCGAGAGGTCCGAGTATCGAATTGGTTAAGTTGGTCTATCATCACCGAAGGATGAGTAAGCTTGAATAATCGTGATATCGGTTCGCGCAGGGAATCGACCGTATTGGTCCGATGAACTGTAACGACAAGATAGTGAACCGATCCTTCGACACACAGGCCTACTCACCTTTCGGGTTCTTGGCCCAACTCAATCAACTCATCGAATTTACGGTGTCAAAACGAGCGAGTCGAGTGCAACCCTAAATCACGCGGTAAATAAACAAAAATGGCAAACCTAGCAAGCTAGAGTACCGAAAGGGCGTGCGGGATATAGGCCCGCACGTAATAGAACCCCCGAATTCGGAACTTCCGGTTCCGCACGACCATTGCCTTAGCATTTAGGTGTACCCCGTACCCCTAGACCCGGGTAACTTGCCGGCCCTCGACCTTCGGGTCGTAAAATGGCAAGTGGCGACTCCTTCTCACGTGCGTCCGTCGCGCGTCCCCGGGAAGGTGGACACTCCCAAGTCGCGTTTGCTTAGGCGCGGGCATGCGTGCCCCGACGAGATGAAATTCGGGTGCGCACAACAGCCATTCGATCAAGTGCCTGGATCACCACATCGAGCCGTGCAGAGAGCTCCTCTTGCCCCCGCTGAAGCCCAAGGAACTGGGCTTGCTCGAGTGTGAGTCCCCTCGGAACCTGATGGACGTTTTCCTCATCCATTGTGTTTCCCATAATAATTCTTCACCAAACACTCGTGTATACACACTCCTTCACGTGTTTCACTCGGCCAACAAGAACAGAACCTTAAGCTTTGATACCAAATGATAGGCTCACGAACCAGAACTGGGTAAGAAAGAAGGGTGGAGGGCAGAACCAACAAAACTCACTCGATAAGATGACTCGCCACGAGTAAGAAAAGTCGGGTTGATTCGCCACGCTCAAGGAAGAACGATAAGAATCGGGGTTTTCGCCACTAAACAATGAGCTTGTTTAGATAAGAAACGCTCTAAGCAATTTGATTCAAATATTCATCAAATTCTGTGTTCTTCTCTTACAATAAGGTGCATACTTATATAGAGAGAATACACCTCCATTGACTCTAGAATAGGAAACTGACACCTAATAATATAGGAAACTGATATTTGATATCCTCTAGTTTACTTTCCTAAACTAGAGTAATGTAATAATCTGAAATAGGAAACTTAAGATTGCTGACTCAAGCTAATATAGGAAATAATATCTAAATTAAGGGAAATTATATCATAGAAATATTATCTGCTCGTAACAGCTGAAGTCTTTTAAAATATGGGCCATCACTTCGGGCTGGACTTCTCGTCTCCTATTTCCAAGCACTTAAGTAAGGTAAAGGGCCCGGGGAGAGTTGCAACAAGCTTCTTGGCCATGGAACGAGTGATAAGACCCGACCTAGATATGGCCTCGTCTTGGACTGCATTCTTGGGCACATCATCCCCTCCCAGCTCGGAAGGATTTGCCCTCAAATCCATATCTTCTTCATCTTCAAAATACGGAGATAGGTCCCTCACATTGAAGGTTGTTGAAACATTACAATCATCGGGCAACTCAATCTTGTAGGCATCGTCGTTAACCTTCTCCTTGACAAGAAATGGACCCTCAGCCCGCGGCATCAGCTTACTCTTTTTCTTACTTGGAAACCTCTCCTTGCGAAGGTGAATCCAAACAAGTTCACCTAGATTGAAATGAATTGGCTTCCTTCCTTTATTCGCGCCCTGAGCAAAAGCTGCATTCTTCTTCTCAATCTGCCTCTTCACTTGCTCATGCAAAGCTTTGATATGCTCGGCCCGTTTCTTGCCATCGAAACACAATCTTGAACTGGTTGGTAAGGGTGCCAAATCAAGGGGTGTAATAGGATTGAAGCCATAAACCACTTCGAAAGGAGTCTTCCTAGTAGTGCTATGGATGCTCCGATTATAAGAGAATTCAACTAGTGCAAGGCAAGTATCCCAACTCTTCAAGTTTTTACTCACAACAGCTCGAATCAAAGAGGAGAGAGTACGATTTACCACTTCTGTTTGACCATCAGTTTGCGGATGACATGCCGTACTGAATAGCAATTTAGTTCCAAGCTTCGCCCATAAGGTCTTCCAAAAGTAACTTAGGAACTTAGGGTCCCAATCAGACACAATGCTCATAGGAATACCATGCATCCTCACCACTTCTTTGAAGAACAAATTAGCAACATGGGTAGCATCATCGGACTTGTGACATGGAATGAAATAAGCCATCTTAGAGAAGCGATCAACCACTACCAGAATCGAGTCTTTGCCCCTCTGAGTCCTTGGTAAGCCAAGTACGAAATCCATACTCAGATCAATCCATGGCTGGTCCGGTACTGGCATAGGCATATATAGGCCATGATGAGCCTCCTTGCTTTTTGCCTTCTTGCAAGTAATACGCCGTTCAATAATCCGATGCATGTCCCGAATTATTTTTGGCCAGTAGAAATGCTCCTTGACCATCTCAAGAGTCTTCTTCTCTCCGAAATGGCCGGCTAAACCCCCAGCAGGAGCCTCTCGCACTAATAACTCACGAACAGATCCACTCGGAATGCAAAGCTTGCCAAGCTTATACAAGTATCCATCATGCATATAATACCCATCAACAACGTCCTTATCGCAAGCCAAACGAATTGGAGAAAAATAGGGCATCAGCCACGACGTTAATATTTCCTTGTTTGTACTTGATGACATAAGGAAATATCTCCAAGTATTCCACCCATTTGGCATGCCTTCGATTCAACTTATTTTGTCCCTTCAAATACTTTAGGGACTCGTGATCGGTGTGAATGATAAACTCCTTGGGGACTAAGTAGTGTTCCCACGTCTCAAGTGCCCGGATCAGAGCATAAAACTCCTTATCGTACGTCGAGTAGTTCAGACTCGCACCACTTAGCTTCTCACTGAAATAAGCTATTGGGCGTTTGTCTTGCATAAGAACAGCTCCAATTCCAACTCCTGATGCATCACATTCGATTTCAAACGTCTTGGAAAAGTCAGGTAGGGCTAAGATAGGAGCTGCACACAGCTTCTCCTTGATGATCTCAAAACTTCGTTGGGCTGATTCACTCCACTTAAACTCGGTACCCTTCTTCATACATTCAGTTAATGGAGCAAGTATAGTGCTGAAATTCTTTACAAATCTCCTATAAAAGGATGCCAAGCCATGGAAACTCCTCAGCTCGGATGCGGTAGTGGGAGTGGGCCATTCTCGAATAGCCTTGACCTTTTCTTCATCCACCTCAACGCCCTGCTAAGAGATAACAAAGCCAAGAAAGACGACTTTGTCCAGGCAGAATCGACACCTCTTCATATTGCCATATAACTTCTCTCGTCTCAGAATTTTGAAAGCTCTCCTAAGATGCTCAGCATGCTCATTGAGGGTCTTGCTATAGACCAAAATGTCGTCAAAGTAAACAACGACAAAATGGCCAATGAATTCCATCAAGACATGGTTCATCAGCCTCATAAATGTGCTAGGAGCATTGTCCGAACGGCATAACCATCCACTCATATAGACCATGCTTGGTCCTGAAGGCTGTCTTCCACTCATCTCCCTCCTTCATGCGGATTTGATGATATCCACTTTTCAGATCGATCTTTGAAAACACCATCGAACCATTCAACTCGTCAAGCATATCATCTAGTCGAGGAATGGGATAACGATATTTTACTGTAATCTTGTTGATGGCCTGACTGTCGACGCACATTCTCATGGATCCATCCTTCTTGGGCACCAAAAGAGCTGGTACAGAACATGGGCTCATGGACTCCCGTACATAACCCTTCTCAAGCAATTCATTCACTTGCCGTTGCAGATCTTTCGCCTCATTCGGATTGCAACGATATGCCGGTCGATTAGGCAAAGCCGCTCAAGGAACGAGATCAATTTGATGCTCAATCCCCCTAATCGGAGGCAACCCTTCCGGCAACTCCTCAGGAAATACATCAATGAACTCCTTTAAGAGAGCCATGAACCGAGACGGAAGAGAAACCTGCTCTTCAGGTGTGGCTTCCTTCATGAACAGAATGAGAACTAAGTTGAAGTTCAACAAAGTCCTCTCAAGCTCTCCAAGAGTCATCACCAAGCTTTCTTTCTTCGAGCCATTGGCACTCGGACTCTGGTCCTTCTGCACTTGCTGTGGACTAAGCGGTGCTAGGACAACGCTCTTCTCATCTTTGGTGAACGAATAAGTGTTCTTGTATCCATCGTGCAAAGCCCTCCTATCGTACCGCCACGGTCTTCCCAACAGAAGATGGCTTGCACTCATTGGAAACACGTCACATAATACTTCATCTTTATAGGTCTTCCCAATTGAGAATGGAATACAAACTTGCTGAGTGACTCGTACCTCGCCTTGGTCATTCAGCCATCTCAACTTATAGGGGCATGGATGCTTTGTAGTAGCCAGATTCAGCTTCTCCACCAAGGTCGTAGAAGCAACATTGGTGCAACTCCCACTATCGATGATAAACTCCGCACACCTTATTTTGGATGGTGCACCGAGTTCGGAAAAAATTCTCCCGCTGTTCTTCTTCCAGCTTTGCTTCGGAACTCAAGACTCGACGAATCATGAGCATCTCACCCTCGTCGGCAAACTCTACAGTCTCTCCCTGCGCACCTCCAGAAACCTCCTCATCCACCCCTTCAGCTTCACTCTCGATCTCTTGAGTGCTCTGGATTGTCATCGCTCGCCGATTCGGACATCGGGAAGCTATGTGTCCTAATCCAAGACATTTGAAGCACTTGATGTCTCGACTCCGAACAGGGCGTTGCGGATCACTGTGCGTCTCCTTTCCCTTTGTCGCCTCAGCTTGAGGCCTTTGAGAGCCTCCTACAACCTTCTGCTGCGCATTCCACTTCGAAGAGGATCCTGAACTAGCAGCCACTGGTTTTGAGTAAAACACCCACGATGCATTGAGTTTGCTGCGTTTTCGCTGCTTTTACACCTTACTGGCCAGCGTAATCACATCTTCCAAAAAGACATAGGGCTGCAACTCTACGACATCCGCAATACTTTGGAACCACGTCACATAATACTTCATCTTTATAGGTCTTCCCAATTGAGAATGGAATACAAACTTGCTGAGTGACTCGTACCTCGCCTTGGTCATTCAGCCATCTCAACTTATAGGGGCATGGATGCTTTGTAGTAGCCAGATTCAGCTTCTCCACCAAGGTCGTAGAAGCAACATTGGTGCAACTCCCACTGTCGATGATAAACTCCGCACACCTTATTTTGGATGGTGCACCGAGTTCGAAAAAGATTCTCCCGCTGTTCTTCTTCCAGCTTTGCTTCGGAACTCAAGACTCGACGAATCATGAGCATCTCACCCTCGTCGGCAAACTGATGCGAACCCCGTCGAACCCGTCGCGGAACCCAGCAACAATGATATGGAATCAAATCCCGGATCGTCCAAGATAGAGATTTTGAAAGGTGGAATATCGACCCCGTAGCTATATAGAGCTAGAAACCAATATTATAAGAAGCTTAAGAACTACAAGTAATCGACTTGCAACCCTTGAAGCATAAGTTCAAGAAGAACAAGTTGGAGAATATCTCTCACACAAGATAGAAAATGGCAGAAGTGTTGTGTCTAAAACTAACCTAGGGAGGAGCTTATATAATGCTCTTAGAATTGAAGACAACTAAGGAAAACAAGCATATTCTAGATGGCATATTCCAACCTAATAGTCCAACCAGATATTCCAACCAGATATTCCAACCAGATTTGGTGGCCATCTTCTAGAAGGCATATTCCAACCTAATAGTCAAACCAGAATTGGTGGCCATCTTCTAGGATGCATATTCAACCCGATTTGAGGTGGTTGTGGTCATCATTTAATGTCCCGATGTGTACTGATGAGGTTCAGCACTCTTGATGACCAAAATCAGCCCCGAGTCGACTTGCTCGTCTCTCGAACTGCATGCCTCTTCCAGAATATTCGTCCATAAGTTTTGCAAGGCTTGCTCCAATTTCTTCGCACGTGCTCTGGTTATCGGTTCGGTTGAAATATGCAACTTGTCCTTATGCTCGGAGACCGGCTCAACCCTATTATTCCCCCCTTCTTCAAAAGGATTCGTCCTCGAATCTTTCTTGTATTGGATCACATAGGGAAACATCTCGATGAACTCGATCCAACGTGTGTGCCTTCGGTTCAGCTTGCTTTGACCCTTTAAATGCTTCAAGGACTCTTGGTCGGTGTGAATGATGAACTCCTTGGACCACAAGTAATGCTGCCATGTCTCCAAAGCCCTCACCAAAGTATAGAGCTCCTTGTCGTATGTGGAGTAGTTCAACGCAGCCCCGTTGAGCTTCTCACTAAAGTAAGCAATAGGCCTCTTCTCTTGCATAAGGACGGCACCTATACCAATACCGGAAGCGTCACATTCGATTTCAAAAGGTTTAGAAAAGTCTGATAAAATCAGTAAAGGAGCAGAACTTAGCTTTTCTTTCAAGGTATTGAATGCATTCTTTTGCTCCTTGCCCCATCTAAAGCCAACTTCCTTCTTGATGATCTCGGTCAAAGGAGCAGCTATGGTGCTAAAATTGCGCACAAATCTTCGATAGAGCCCAGCAAGGCCATGGAAGCTTCGGACCTCAGCAATGGTAGTGGGTGTAGGCCATTGCCGGATTGCTTTCACCTTCTCTTCATCCACTTCCACACCCTTGGAACTTACGACAAAACCAAGAAAAACAACACTTTCCAAGAAAAATTCACACTTCTTAAGGTTAGCATACAACTTCTCGTGCCTTAGCACCTCAAGAACACACCTCAAATGATTCATATGATCATGCTCAGTTTTGCTATAAATCAGAATATTATCAAAGTAAACAACAACAAATTTTCCAATGTAAGCACGCAAGACATGATTCATAAGGCGCATAAATGTGCTGGGTGCATTAGTCAATCCAAATGGCATCACAAACCACTCATACAATCCACTCTTGGTTTTAAATGCTGTTTTCCACTCATCTCCTTCTTTCATGCGAATTTGATGGTATCCACTCTTCAAATCAATCTTAGAAAATATAATGGAACCATGCAATTCATCAAGCATATCATCTAATCGAGGAATAGGATAGCGATACTTTACCGTTATCTTATTCACAGCTCAACAATCCACACACATCCTCCATGTACCATCTTTCTTGGGAACAAGCAACACGGGCACAGAGCATGGACTCATGCTCTCTCGAACATAGCCCTTGGTCAGCAGCTCATCAACTTGCTTTTGGAGTTCTTTTGCTTCTTCGGGATTACAGCGATATGCTAGCCGGTTTGGAATGGGCGCTCTTGGAATGAAATCAATTTGATGTTCGATCCCACGGATTGGTGGCAATCCCGGTGGCGTCCCCTCAAGAAACACATCATCAAACTCCTGCAAAAGAGAAACCACAACACTAGGCAAATATGGGTTAAAAGTAGTAGATAAGTAGGCCTCTTTGTACAAGAACAATATCATTGGCCTTTCATCCTTACTATCACTCTCTAATTCTCTTTCTTTTGTGAAGAAACTCAATTTCTTCCCCTCTTTTCTTTTCAAAGCTGAACTCTCACATTTTTCTTTCTTTTCACTCTCTTTCTCACTTTTCTCTCGAATTTCTTTCCTCTCACTTTTACTCTCCTTTTCTTTTGGTTCAGTCACTCTCTTACTTTCTTTTGAACTCTCAGCACTGGACCTTTTGATTTGGAGTTGCTCTTCGAACACTTGATGTGGTGGCAGCGGCGCAAGTGTCATGCTTCGACCATCCTTGATGAAACTATACCGATTCTTGTACCCGTCATGTGTAGTTCTTCGATTAAATTGCCATGGCCTCCCGAGTAACAAATGGCTGGCTATCATAGGAACTACATCACACAAAACTTCATCATGGTACTTCCCAATAGAAAATGAGATTAACACTTGTTTTGTCACCTTTAATTCACCACTCTCATTCAGCCACTGAAGTCTATATGGCCTTGGATGCTTTTGAGTGCTCAAACCAAGCTTCTCCACCATCAGCTTGCTTGCCACATTCACTGTGCTTCCTCCATCAATAATCAGTCCACATACTCGATCCTTCACGTGGCATCGAGTGTAGAAAATGTTCTCTCTTTGTAGCCCATCACCATCTTCTTTGGCTTGCACATGTAGAGCTCTCAAAACAACAAGAGTTTGACCCGATACAGCATGCTCCACATCATCGGCATCTTCAAGTGATGCTAAAGAGTCAGTGTCACTCTCATGCTCATCCGCACTTGCAATCTCCCCGTTATCTAACATAATCATGGCTCTCTTGTTCGGGCATTGAGAAGCATAATGACCAGAACCCAAACAACGAAAGCACTTTACATCACGGTTTCTTTGAGGTTGGGAAGAAGAGTTACCCCTCTCCTGAGAATCAGATGATGGCTTGGCTGCGGGCTTGTCTCCCTTGGCCTTCTCTTCTTGCTTCGAACCAGTCCATTTAGGTCCAGCCCCTTCAAACTTGGAAGTCCACTTCGAATTCGAATTAGAGGATTCGAACCTGGATGACGATCGTCCCCCCTTCTTGAGTTGCCTCTCAACCGTCATAGCCATGTGCACCAATTCTTCAAGCTCCACATAATGGTGCAGCTCCACAATATTGGCAATCTCCCGATTAAGTCCACTAATGAACCGAGCCATGGTTGCCTCTCGATCCTCCTGAACATTGGCGCGAATCATGGCAATCTCCATCTCCTTGTGGTACTCCTCCACGGTCTTAGACCCTTGCTTAAGATTCTGCAGCTTCAAGTATAAATCCCGGTAGTAATGGGATGGGACAAACCTCCTCCGCATGACAGCTTTCATGCCCTCCGAATTGTCAATAGGTCGCTCTCCATTTCGGCGTCTACTCACCGTCAATTGATCCCACCAAACTATGGCATAGTCGGTGAATGCCACAGCTGCAAGCTTCACCTTCTTCTCCTCGGAGTAGTTGTGACAATCAAAAACCAGTTCAACCCTCCTTTCCCATTCGATGTAAATATCGGGATCGCTCTTGCCTTGGAATGGAGGAATGGCCAGCTTGATGGACCCCATATTACGATCAACGGTGTCTCTTTCTTGGCGCCTTCCACGTCCGCGCCATGGCATCTCAGCCCTTGCTCCTCGAGCTCGTCTCATTGCGGCAATGGAAGACACATCATCCTCATCATCATAGGATCCCTCCTCGTGGCCATCAAATGGATCAGTAGTAGGTGCTGGCTGTCGGTTATTGTTCCTCCTTGGTTGCTGATTGGGAGCTTGTCGCAACTAGTCAATCTGCTCATCATGCCTCTCCGACCGATCATTTATCGTATTGAGCACCATGTTCATTCGCTCAAATTGTTGTTGCATATCCCGAATGATTGTGCTTTGACCAGGCCCTCCACTACTTTGCTCATGTCCCCCGCTATCTTCTTGCGACATGTTGAAATCTGCAAAGAAATATTAGAGAAAAAGGACCTCACAATCACTCCCTCACGTGTTTACTCTCAAATCGATGTCACACAAACTCTCGTATTTCACTCGATACAATGGCTTTTACCCTATGATGGTCTCACTCCCTCTGGCCTTTTTCCTCTCACAGATTTCTCCACAAAGTTCTGGACGAACTGAGCAATCTAATTACAAGTCCTTGAGGAAATTACTTGTTCGCTCGAGCCACTTATAATATCAGTTCCAAGTAGCAAAGAAGCAAAGAGATATGGATGGACAAGATGTATGTAAAAGGAATGAGCCCAGAAAAATCAAAGATGGAATGGACACAAATACGATCGGAGAAAAGCAGAATGGAAGCAACTATGACAGATCTACTTAAGGCCTGTGTAATCAGATCTCCTCTCCTCTTTTTTTTTTTGATTCTTTTTCACGTTTTTTTTTTAATAGCTATGAATGGATCAGCCAAGACTAAATGGAAAGGATAGAAATGGAAGATAGATCTAAAAATTCCAGAATGGTGAATAAGGAAAAAACAAGGATAGATGAAACCTCAATTTGGAGCCTAAGCTCTGATACCAAAATGATGCGAACCCCGTCGAACCCGTCGCGGAACCCAGCAACAATGATATGGAATCAAATCCCGGATCGTCCAAGATAGAGATTTTGAAAGGTGGAATATCGACCCCGTAGCTATATAGAGCTAGAAACCAATATTATAAGAAGCTTAAGAACTACAAGTAATCGACTTGCAACCCTTGAAGCATAAGTTCAAGAAGAACAAGTTGGAGAATATCTCTCACACAAGATAGAAAATGGCAGAAGTGTTGTGTCTAAAACTAACCTAGGGAGGAGCTTATATAATGCTCTTAGAATTGAAGACAACTAAGGAAAACAAGCATATTCTAGATGGCATATTCCAACCTAATAGTCCAACCAGATATTCCAACCAGATATTCCAACCAGATTTGGTGGCCATCTTCTAGAAGGCATATTCCAACCTAATAGTCAAACCAGAATTGGTGGCCATCTTCTAGGATGCATATTCAACCCGATTTGAGGTGGTTGTGGTCATCATTTAATGTCCCGATGTGTACTGATGAGGTTCAGCACTCTTGATGACCAAAATCAGCCCCGAGTCGACTTGCTCGTCTCTCGAACTGCATGCCTCTTCCAGAATATTCGTCCATAAGTTTTGCAAGGCTTGCTCCAATTTCTTCGCACGTGCTCTGGTTATCGGTTCGGTAGAAATATGCAACTTGTCCTCATGCTCGGAGACCGGCTCAACCCTATCACAAACTCTACAGTCTCTCCCTGCGCACCTCCAGAAACCTCCTCATCCACCCCTTCATCTTCACTCTCGATCTCTTGAGTGCTCTAGATGGTCGTCACTCGCCGATTCGGACATTGGGAAGCTATGTGTCCTAATCCAAGACATTTGAAGCACTTGATGTCTCGACTCCGAACAGGGCATTGCGGATCAGTGTGCGTCTCCTTTCCCTTTGTCGCCTCAGCTTGAGGCCTTTGAGAGCCTCCTACAACCTTCTGCTGCGCATTCCACTTCGAAGAGGATCCTGAACTAGCAGCCACTGGTTTTGGGTAAAGCACCCGCGATGCATTGAGTTTGCTGCGTTTTCGCTGCTTTCCCACCTTACTGGCCAGCATAATCACATCTTCCAAAAAGACATAGGGCTGCAACTCTACGACATCCGCAATTTCCTTGTTCAAGCCACCAATAAATCGAGCAATGGTCTGCTCCCGTGGCTCACTCAATTCGCATTCTCATCGATACATTTCGAAGTCCATGACATAATCTTCAACGGACATACCTCCCTGACGAATACTCTGCAGTTTGAGGAACAAGTCTTGCTTGTAGTACTCGGGCACGAATCTTCTATGCATGATGCGCTTCATCTCCCGCCAACTACGAATCCCATCTTCCCTATCTCTTCTTCGCTGCGCCTTTAAGTTTTCCCACCACAGATTCGCATAATCGGTGAACTCGAGGGCAGCAAGTTGGCACTTCTGGGCTTCGGAGTACTCATAACATTCGAACACCTTATCGACGCGCAGGACCCACTCGAGGTACTCTTCAGGGGAACTCGTACCTTTGAATTGCGGAATCTTTAACTTGAGATTGTTACTGACTCCCCTTTGCTGCCTTCGTGGAACCGGCTGCTCTTCTTCTTCATGAAGTTCATCCTCCAAGTCAGCTTCATCTTCCACTCGAACATTCCGTCTAGGAACTCGATGTGCACGTTACGGAGGAGCAGGCACCACAGCCATTCGATCAAGTGCCTGGATCACCACATCGAGCCGTGCAGAGAGCTCCTCTTGCCCCCGCTGAAGCCCAAGGAACTGGGCTTGCTCGAGTGTGAGTCCCCTCGGAACCTGATGGACGTTTTCCTCATCCATTGTGTTTCCCATAATAATTCTTCACCAAACACTCGTGTATACACACTCCTTCACGTGTTTCACTCGGCCAACAAGAACAGAACCTTAAGCTTTGATACCAAATGATAGGCTCACGAACCAGAACTGGGTAAGAAAGAAGGGTGTAGGGCAGAACCAACAAAACTCACTCGATAAGATGACTCGCCACGAGTAAGAAAAGTCGGGTTGATTCGCCACGCTCAAGGAAGAACGATAAGAATCGGGGTTTTCGCCACTAAACAATGAACTTGTTTAGATAAGAAACGCTCTAAGCAATTTCATTCAAATATTCATCAAATTCTGTGTTCTTCTCTTACAATAAGGTGCATACTTATATAGAGAGAATACACCTCCATTGACTCTAGAATAGGAAACTGACACCTAATAATATAGGAAACTGATATTTGATATCCTCTAGATTACTTTCCTAAAATAGAGTAATGCAATAATCTGAAATAGGAAACTTAAGATTGCTGACTCAAGCTAATATAGGAAATAATATCTAAATTAAGGGAAACTATATCATAGAAATATTATCTGCTCGTAACAGCTGAAGTCTTTTAAAATATGGGCCATCACTTCGGGCTGGACTCCTCGTCTCCTATTTCCAAGCACTTAAGTAAGGTAAAGGGCCCGGGGAGAGTTGCAACAAGCTTCTTGGCCATGGAACGAGTGATAGGACCCGACCTAGATATGGCCTCGTCTTGGACTGCATTCTTGGGCACATCATCCCCTCCCAGCTCGAAAGGATTTGCCCTCAAATCCATATCTTCTTCATCTTCAAAATACGTAGATAGGTCCCTCACATTGAAGGTTGCTGAAACATTACAATCATCGGGCAACTCAATCTTGTTGGCATCGTCGTTAACCTTCTCCTTGACAAGAAATGGACCCTCAGCCCGCGGCATCAGCTTACTCTTTGTCTTACTTGGAAACCTCTCCTTGCGAAGGTGAATCCAAACAAGTTCACCTAGATTGAAATGAATTGGCTTCCTTCCTTTATTCGCGCCCAGAGCAAAAGCTGCATTCTTCTTCTCAATCTGCCTCTTCACTTGCTCATGCAAAGCTTTGATCTGCTCGGCCCGTTTCTTGCCATCGAAACACAATCTTGAACTGGTTGGTAAGGGTGCCAAATCAAGGGGTGTAATAGGATTGAAGCCATAAACCACTTCGAAAGGAGTCTTCCTAGTAGTGCTATGGATGCTCCGATTATAAGAGAATTCAACCAGTGCAAGGCAAGTATCCCAACTCTTCAAGTTTTTACTCACAGCAGCTCGAATCAAAGAGGAGAGAGTACGATTTACCACTTCTGTTTGACCATCAGTTTGCGGATGACATGCCGTAATGAATAGCAATTTAGTTCCAAGCTTCGCCCATAAGGTCTTCCAAAAGTAACTTAGGAACTTAGGGTCCCGATCAGACACAATGCTCATAGGAATACCATGCATCCTCACCACTTCTTTGAAGAACAAATTAGCAACATGGGTAGCATCATCGGACTTGTGACATGGAATGAAATGAGCCATCTTAGAGAAGCGATCAACCACTACCAGAATCGAGTCTTTGCCCCTCTGAGTCCTTGGTAAGCCAAGTACGAAATCCATACTCAGATCAATCCATGGCTGGTCCGGTACTGGCATAGGCATATATAGGCCATGGTGAGCCTCCTTGCTTTTTGCCTTCTTGCAAGTAATACGCCGTTCAATAATCCGATGCATGTCCCGAATCATTTTTGGCCAGTAGAAATGCTCCTTGACCATCTCAAGAGTCTTCTTCTCTCCGAAATGGCCGGCTAAACCCCCAGTATGAGCCTCTCGCACTAATAACTCACGAACAGATCCACTCGGAATGCAAAGCTTGCCAAGCTTATACAAGTATCCATCATGCATATAATACCCATCAACAACGTCCTTATCGCAAGCCAAACGAATTGGAGAAAAATAGGGATCATCCACATACTGACTCTTAATCAGTTCAAACCCCAGCAACTTAGCATTCATGACTGAAATCAATGCATACCTTCGAGATAGGGCATCAGCCACGACGTTAATATTTCCTTGTTTGTACTTGATGACATAAGGAATATCTCCAAGTATTCCACCCATTTGGCATGCCTTCGATTCAACTTATTTTGTCCCTTCAAATACTTTAGGGACTCGTGATCGGTGTGAATGATAAACTCCTTGGGGACTAAGTAGTGCTCCCACGTCTCAAGAGCCCGGATTAGAGCATAAAACTCCTTATCGTATGTCGAGTAGTTCAGACTCGCACCACTTAGATTCTCACTGAAATAAGCTATTGGGCGTTTGTCTTGCATAAGAACAGCTCCAATTCCAACTCCCGATGCATCACATTCGATTTCAAACGTCTTGGAAAAGTCAGGTAGGGCTAAGATAGGAGCTGCACACAACTTCTCCTTGATGATCTCAAAACTTCGTTGGGCCGATTCACTCCACTTAAACTCGGTACCCTTCTTCATACATTCAGTTAATGGAGCAAGTATAGTACTGAAATTCTTTACAAATCTCCTATAAAAGGATGCCAAGCCATGGAAACTCCTCACCTCGGATGCGGTAGTGGGAGTGGGCCATTCTCGAATAGACTTGACCTTTTCTTCGTCCACCTCAACGCCCTGCTGAGAGATAACAAAGCCAAGAAAGACGACTTTGTCCTGGCAGAATCGACACCTCTTCATATTGCCATATAACTTCTCTCGTCTCAGAATTTTGAAAGCTCTCCTAAGATGCTCAGCATGCTCATTGAGGGTCTTGCTATAGACCAAAATGTCGTCAAAGTAAACAACGACAAAATGGCCAATGAATTCCATCAAGACATGGTTCATCAGCCTCATAAATGTGCTAGGAGCATTGTCCGAACGGCATAACCATCCACTCATATAGACCATGCTTGGTCCTGAAGGCTGTCTTCCACTCATCTCCCTCCTTCATGCGGATTTGATGATATCCACTTTTCAGATCGATCTTTGAAAACACCATCGAACCATTCAACTCGTCAAGCATATCATCTAGTCGAGGAATGGGATAACGATATTTTACTGTAATCTTGTTGATGGCCCGACTATCGACGCACATTCTCATGGATCCATCCTTCTTGGGCACCAAAAGAGCTGGTACAGAACATGGGCTCATGGACTCCCGTACATACCCCTCTCAAGCAATTCATTCACTTGCCGTTGCAGATCTTTCGCCTCATTCGGATTGCAACGATATGCCGGTCGATTAGGCAAAGCCGCTCCAGGAACGAGATCAATTTGATGCTCAATCCCCTAATCGGAGGCAACCCTTCCGGCAACTCCTCAGGAAATACATCAATGAACTCCTTTAAGAGAGCCATGAACCGAGGCGGAAGAGAAACCTGCTCTTCAGGTGTGGCTTCCTTCATGAACAGAATGAGAACTAAGTTGAAGTTCAACAAAGTCCTCTCAAGCTCTCCAAGAGTCATCACCAAGCTTTCTTTCTTCGAGCCATTGGCACTCGGACTCTGTCCTTCTGCACTTGCTGTGGACTAAGCGGTGCTAGGACAACGCTCTTCTCATCTTTGGTGAACGAATAAGTGTTCTTGTATCCATCGTGCAAAGCCCTCCTATCGTACCGCCACGGTCTTCCCAACAGAAGATGGCTTGCACTCATTGGAAACACGTCACATAATACTTCATCTTTATAGGTCTTCCCAATTGAGAATGGAATACAAACTTGCTGAGTGACTCGTACCTCGCCTTGGTCATTCAGCCATCTCAACTTATAGGGGCCTGGATGCTTTGTAGTAGCCAGATTCAGCTTCTCCACCAAGGTCGTAGAAGCAACATTGGTGCAACTCCCACTGTCGATGATAAACTCTGCACACCTTATTTTGGATGGTGCACCGAGTTCGAAAAAGATTCTCCCGCTGTTCTTCTTCCAGCTTTGCTTCGGAACTCAAGACTCGACGAATCATGAGCATCTCACCCTCGTCGGCAAACTCTACAGTCTCTCCCTGCGCACCTCCAGAAACCTCCTCATCCACCCCTTCATCTTCACTCTCGATCTCTTGAGTGCTCTGGATGGTCGTCACTCGCCGATTCGGACATTGGGAAGCTATGTGTCCTAATCCAAGACATTTGAAGCACTTGATGTCTCGACTCCGAACAGGGCGTTGCGGATCAGTGAGCGTCTCCTTTCCCTTTGTCGCCTCAGCTTGAGGCCTTTGAGAGCCTCCTACAACCTTCTGCTGCGCATTCCACTTCGAAGAGGATCCTGAACTAGCAGCCACTGGTTTTGGGTAAAGCACCCGCGATGCATTGAGTTTGCTGCGTTTTCGCTGCTTTTCCACCTTACTAGCCAGCGTAATCACATCTTCCAAAAAGACATAGGGCTGCAACTCTACGACATCCGCAATACTTTGGAACCACGTCACATAATACTTCATCTTTATAGGTCTTCCCAATTGAGAATGGAATACAAACTTGCTGAGTGACTCGTACCTCGCCTTGGTCATTCAGCCATCTCAACTTATAGGGGCATGGATGCTTTGTAGTAGCCAGATTCAGCTTCTCCACCAAGGTCGTAGAAGCAACATTGGTGCAACTCCCACTATCGATGATAAACTCCGCACACCTTATTTTGGATGGTGCACCGAGTTCGAAAAAGATTCTCCCGCTGTTCTTCTTCCAGCTTTGCTTCGGAACTCAAGACTCGACGAATCATGAGCATCTCACCCTCGTCGGCAAACTCTACAGTCTCTCCCTGCGCACCTCCAGAAACCTCCTCATCCACCCCTTCATCTTCACTCTCGATCTCTTGAGTGCTCTGGATGGTCGTCACTCGCCGATTCGGACATTGGGAAGCTATGTGTCCTAATCCAAGACATTTGAAGCACTTGATGTCTCGACTCCGAACAGGGCGTTGCGGATCAGTGAGCGTCTCCTTTCCCTTTGTCGCCTCAGCTTGAGGCCTTTGAGAGCCTCCTACAACCTTCTGCTGCGCATTCCACTTCGAAGAGGATCCTGAACTAGCAGCCACTGGTTTTGGGTAAAGCACCCACGATGCATTGAGTTTGCTGCGTTTTCGCTGCTTTTCCACCTTACTGGCCAGCGTAACACATCTTCCAATAAGACATAGGGCTGCAACTCTACGACATCCGTAATTTCCTTGTTCAAGCCACCAATAAATCGAGCAATGGTCTGCTCCCGTGGCTCACTCAGTTCGCATCTCATCGACAACATTTCGAAGTCCATGACATAATCTTCAACGGACATACCTCCCTGACGAATACTCTGCAGTTTGAGGAACAAGTCTTGCTTGTAGTACTCGGGCACGAATCTTCTATGCATGATGCGCTTCATCTCCCGCCAACTACGAATCCCATCTTCCCTATCTCTTCTTCGCTGCGCCTTTAAGTTTTCCCACCACAGATTCGCATAATCGGTGAACTCGAGGCAGCAAGTTGGCACTTCTGGGCTTCGGAGTACTCATAACATTCGAACACCTTATCGACGCGCAGGACCCACTCGAGGTACTCTTCAGGGGAACTCGTACCTTTGAATTGCGGAATCTTTAACTTGAGATTGTTACTGACTCCCCTCTGCTGCCTTCGTGGAACCGGCTTGATGCGAACCCCGTCGAATTCGTCGCGGAACCCAGCAACAATAATATGGAATCAAATCCCGGATCGTCCAAGATAGAGATTTTGAGAGGTGGAATATCGACCCCGTAGCTATATAGAGCTAGAAACCAATATTATAAGAAGCTTAAGAACTACAAGTAATCGACTTGCAACCCTTGAAGCATAAGTTCAAGAAGAACAATTTGGAGAATATCTCTCACACAAGATAGAAAATGGCAGAAGAGTTGTGTCTAAAACTAACCTAGGGAGGAGCTTATATAATGCTCTTGCAATTGAAGACAACTAAGGAAAACAAGCATATTCTAGATGGCATATTCCAACCTAATAGTCCAACCAGATATTCCAACTAGATTTGGTGGCCATCTTCTAGAAGGCATATTCCAACCTAATAGTCAAACCAGAATTGGTGGCCATCTGCTAGGATGCATATTCAACCCGATTTGAGGTGGTTGTGGTCATCGTTTAATGTCCCGATGTGTACTGATGAGGTTCAGCACTCTTGATGACCAAAATCAGCCCCGAGTCGACTTGCTCGTCTCTCGAACTGCATGCCTCTTCCAGAATATTCGTCCATAAGCTCTGCAAGGCTTGCTCCAATTTCTTGGCACGTGCTCTGGTTATCGGTCCAGTAGAAATATGCAACTTGTCCTCATGCTCGGAGACCGGCTCAACCCTATCATTCCCCCCTTCTTCAAAAGGATTCGTCCTCGAATCTTTCTTGTATTGGATCACATAGGGAAACATCTCGATGAACTCGATCCAACGTGTGTGCCTTCGGTTCAGCTTGCTTTGACCCTTTAAATACTTCAAGGACTCATGGTCGGTGCGAATGATGAACTCCTTGGACCACAAGTAATGCTGCCATGTCTCCAAAGCCCTCACCAAGGCATAGAGCTCCTTGTCGTATGTGGAGTAGTTCAACGCAGCCCCGTTGAGCTTCTCACTGAAGTAAGCAATAGGCCTCTTCTCTTGCATAAGGACGGCACCTATACCAATACCGGAAGCATCACATTCGATTTTAAAAGGTTTAGAAAAGTCTGGTAAAATCAGTAAATGAGCAGAACTTAGCTTTTCTTTCAAGGTATTGAATGCATTCTCTTGCTCCTTGCCCCATCTAAAGCCAACTTCCTTCTTGATGATCTCGGTCAAAGGAGCAGCTATGGTGCTAAAATTGCGCACAAATCTTCGATAGAACCCAGCAAGGCCATGGAAGCTTCGGACCTCAGCAATGGTAGTGGGTGTAGGCCATTCCCGGATTGCTTTCACCTTCTCTTCATCCACTTCCACACCCTTGGAACTTACGACAAAACCAAGAAAAACAACACTTTCCAAGAAAAATTCACACTTCTTAAGGTTAGCATACAACTTCTCATGCCTCAGCACCTCAAGAACACACCTCAAATGATTCATATGATCATGCTCAGTTTTGCTATAAATCAGAATATCATCAAAGTAAACAACAACAAATTTTCCAATGTAAGCACGCAAGACATGATTCATAAGGCGCATAAATGTGCTGGGTGCATCAGTCAATCCAAATGGCATCACTAACCACTCATACAATCCACTCTTGGTTTTAAATGCTGTTTTCCACTCATCTCCTTCTTTCATGCGAATTTGATGGTATCCACTTTTCAAATCAATATTAGAAAATATAGTGGAACCATGCAATTCATCAAGCATATCATCTAATCGAGGAATAGGATAGCGATACTTTACCGTTATCTTATTCACAGCTCGACAATCCACACACATTCTCCATGTGCCATCTTTCTTGGCAACAAGCAACACGGGCACAGAGCATGGACTCATGCTCTCTCGAACATAGCCCTTGGTCAGCAGCTCATCAACTTGCTTTTGGAGTTCTTTTGCTTCTTCGGGATTACACCGATATGCTGGCCGCTTTGGAATGGGCGCTCCTGGAATGAAATCAATTTGATGTTCGATCCCCCGGATTGGTGGCAATCCCGGTGGCTTCCCCTCAAGAAACACATCATCAAACTCCTGCAAAAGAGAAACCACAACACTAGGCAAAGATGGGTTAAAATTAGTAGATA
The DNA here is from genome assembly GCF_007655135.1 of Punica granatum. Classification (NCBI taxonomy): domain Eukaryota; kingdom Viridiplantae; phylum Streptophyta; class Magnoliopsida; order Myrtales; family Lythraceae; genus Punica; species Punica granatum. The sequence goes on from NC_045133.1 coordinate 12,957,422, forward strand.
AGTAGGCCTCTTTGTACAAGAACAATATCATTGGCCTTTCATCCTTACTAACACTTTCTAATTCTCTTTCTTTTGTGAAGAAACTCAATTTCTTCCCCCCCTCTTTTCTTTTCAAGGCTGAACTCTCACATCTCTCCTTTTCTTTTGGTTCAACCACTCTCTTACTTTCTTTTGAACTCTCAGCACTGGACTTTTTGATTTGGAGTTGCTCTTCGAACACTTGATGTGGTGGCAGCGGCGCAAGTGTCATGCTTCGACCATCCTTGATGAAACTATACCGATTCTTGTACCCGTCATGTGTAGTTCTTCGATCAAATTGCCATGGCCTCCCGAGTAACAAATGGCTGGCTATCATAGGAACTACATCACACAAAACTTCATCATGGTACTTCCCAATAGAAAATGAGATTAACACTTGTTTTGTCACCTTCAATTCACCACTCTCATTCAGCCACTGAAGTCTATATGGCCTTGGATGCTTTTGAGTGCTCAAACCAAGCTTCTCCACCATCAGCTTGCTTGCCACATTCACAGTGCTTCCTCCATCAATAATCAGTCCACATACTCGATCCTTCACGTGTCATCGAGTGTAGAAAATGTTCTCTCTTTGTAGCCCATCACCATCTTCTTTGGCTTGCACATGTAGAGCTCTCAAAACAACAAGAGTTTGACCCGATACAGCATGCTCCACATCATCGGCATCTTCAAGTGATGGCATAGAGTCAGTGTCACTCTCATACTCATCCGCACTTGCAATCTCCCCGTTATCTAACATAATCATGGCTATCTTGTTCGGGCATTGAGAAGCATAATGACCAGAACCCAAACAACGAAAGCACTTTACATCACGGTTTCTTTGAGGTTGGGAAGAAGAGTTACCCCTCTCCATAGAATCAGATGATGGCTTGGCTGCGGGCTTGTCTCCCTTGGCCTTCTCCTCTTGCTTCGAACCAGCCCATTTAGGTCCAGCTCCTTCAAACTTGGAAGTCCACTTCGAATTCAAATTAGAGGATTCGAACCTGGATGACGATCGTCCCCCCTTCTTGAGTTGCCTCTCAACCTTCATAGCCATGTGCACCAATTCATCAAGCTCCACATAATGGTGCAGCTCCACAATATTGGCAATCTCCCGATTAAGTCCACTAATGAACCGAGCCATGGTTGCCTCTCGATCCTCCTGAACATTGGCGCGAATCATGGCAATCTCCATCTCCTTGTGGTACTCCTCCACGGTCTTAGACCCTTGCTTAAGATTCTGCAGCTTTAAGTATAAATCCCGGTAGTAATGGGATGGGACAAACCTCCTCCGCATGACAGCTTTCATGCCCTCCCAATTGTCAATAGGTCGCTCTCCATTTCGGCGTCTACTCACCGTCAATTGATCCCACCAAACTATGGCATAGTCGGTGAATGCCACAGCTGCAAGCTTCACCTTCTTCTCCTCGGAGTAGTTGTGACAATCAAAAACCAGTTCAACCCTCCTTTCCCATTCGATGTAAATATCGGGATCGCTCTTGCCTTGGAATGGAGGAATGGTCAGCTTGATGGACCCCATATTACGATCAACGGTGTCTCTTTCTTGGCGCCTTCCACGTCCGCGCCATGGCGTCTCAGCCCTTGCTCCTCGAGCTCGTCTCATTGCGGCAATGTAGGATACATCATCCTCATCATCATAGGATCCCTCCTCGTGGCCATCAAATGGATCAGTAGTAGGTGCTGGCTGTCGGTTATTGTTCCTCCTTGGTTGTTGATTGGGAGCTTGTCGCAACTGGTCAATCCGCTCATCATGCCTCTCCAACCGGTCATTAATCGTATTGAGCACCATGTTCATTCGCTCAAATTGTTGTTGCATAGCCCGAATAATTGTGCTTTGATCAGGCCCTCCACTACTTTGCTCATGTCCCCTGCTATCTTCTTGCGACATCTTGAAATCTGCAACGAAATATTAGAGTAAAAGGACCTCACAATCACTCCCTCACGTGTTTACTCTGAAATCGATGTCGCACAAAGTCTCGTATTTCACTCGATACAATGGCTTTTACCCTCTGATGGTCTCACTCCCTCTGGCCTTTTTCCTCTCACAGATTTCTCCACAAAGTTCTGGACGAACTGAGCAATCTAATTACAAGTCCTTGAGGAAATTACTTGTTTGCTCGAGCCACTTATAATATCAGTTCCAAGTAGCAAAGAAGCAAAGAGATATGGATGGACAAGATGTATGTAAAAGGAATGAGCCCAGACAAATCAAAGATGGAATGGACACAAATACGATCGGAGAAAAGCAGAATGAAAGCAACAATGACAGATCAACTTAAGGCCTGTGTAATCAGATCTCCTCTCCTCTTTTTTTTTTACGTTTTGTTTTGGACGATTTTTTTTTTAATAGCTATGAACAGATCAGTCAAGACTAAATGGAAAGGATAGAAATTGAAGATAGATCTAAAAATTCCAGAATAGTGAGCAAGGAAAGAACAATGATAGATGAAACCTCAATTTGGAGCCTATGCTTTGATACCAAAATGATGCGAACCCCGTCGATTTCGTCGCGGAACCCAGCAACAATAATATGGAATCAAATCCTGGATCGTCCAAGATAGAGATTTCAAGAAGTTCATCCTCCAAGTCAGCTTCATCTTCCACTCGAACATTCCGTCTAGGAACTCGATGTGCACGTTGCGGAGGAGCAGGCACCACAGCCATTCGATCAAGTGCCTGGATCACCACATCGAGCCGTGCAGAGAGCTCCTCTTGCCCCCGCTGAAGCCCAAGGAACTGGGTTTGCTCGAGTGTGAGTCCCCTCGGAACCTGATGGACGTTTTCCTCATCCATTGTGTTTCCCATAATAATTCTTCACCAAACACTCGGAATACCGGGTGGTTTTCCGGCGGTTTTGGCCGGTTTCGGCCTTGGTAAGGGGGGACGGATGTGAGAGAATGGGCTGAGGTTTGAGAGAGTTCTTGAGAGAGATTGGCTTGAGAGAGAGTGAAGTTGAAGAAGTGATTAAGTCTAATGGCAAAAGGACTTATAAAGGGATGGCTAATGGCTCGATTAGAGGAAGTTAATTGCGGTTTTGATGCCTAAACTAGGGCTGCCGAAATTTGGAGGGGATTAGGATGGGGAAATAGTCATGTGGAGTGTAGGGGAAGCAAGAGGGAAGTGATGGATAGTGATGGGAGTTGATGGGTGTGTAAGAGGAAGTGAAAGAAGTGAGAGATGTGGGGGGAAAATTCAAACTTGTGGTGGGGAGGGCTTGGAGCCGCCGGCCATGGGAGCTCGAGCCGCGGCTTGGGGCTGTCAACTCGAGCCGAGGGTTGAGCCGTGGCTTGGGGTTGAGCCGCGGCTTGATGGCTTGGCTTGGCTAGGCTGTGGGTCCCATTCGGTTGAGGGAAAAGCCGGGAAATGCTTGGAACTTGATTGAACGCGCATCCGATCTCCGATGTCCAATTAATTTGAAGATTTGGAATGCTTGAACTACGAGGATTTGAATGAGTCCCATATCGCCATACGTCGTGTGAACGAGCGTTCGGGCGACATGGCGCCTCGGGAGTAGGTTTTGCCTTGTTTGGACGTTCGGAGTGGAATTTAAGACCCCTTGACCTCTGATTGATCCATGTGCCTTCTTGCATTCGTTTTGGCGATCCTTTTGCCTCGTGGGGGATCGTTGGCCCGTTGTCCTCGGTCGGGGACCGTTGGCCCGGGAAGGCCTAGGGACTTCGACCGGGATTCTCTCAGTGTGCCCTGAATGCTTTGAGGTGCTCGGGGATTATTGTGAGGTGCTCAGAGATCGTTGTGGTCTCTGCTTTCCGTGGAAATAACCGAAGGTTCACCGGGAGGCGTTTGTGATCACTGAAACGTACTTCGGGAGATCGAGCCGAGCTCCGGAAGGTTGTCTGAAGCTTGTTCCCCGGCCCTGGTGGTCCCTGGGCGCCTGTAGACCCGTCTTGAGGGGCCGTTTGTTTGTCAGTGGAGCGAACCCCGGGAGCTCTGTCAGAAAAGGCGTCCGTGGGGGATCGGGGTGTCCCGGCTTAAGCAGGATGTCCCGGAAATGCGCCCGGACATGTCATTGGTCATTTTGGCACTGGGAGGGATTTTTGGAGCCCCATATTGGGCACCTTTCGGTGCTTCGGTGACTCAGTGATGAATAGTGCCACAGTGCTAGCTCCGTTGTTTTCGGGATTCCTCGTTCGTCTGTTCTTCCAAAAGCTTTCCTTTGCTTCTCTCAGTGACCCAGCTCTTCTCCTGTTACTCATGACCCCGTGCCCGCATATTTGCCTCTGATTGCCGAGCGGGCGATGAATAGTAACCCGGGCCTTGGTCGGAAGTCCTCGTGTGGGAAGCCGGTGGACCAAAATGGGGTGCTGACAGCTTGCCCCTCTTTGGTTGCATGCTCGATTAGAGGATGTAGCCAAAGACCATAATAAGCATCCCCTTTTTGGGCCCGGCGACAGTTCTGATACCGTTCCCTCCCCGCCGCTGCTCGTGCCTTACTTGGACGTGTCGGGACATTGCGCCGGAAGTTAAGATCGGGATGGACCCGAAAGAAATCGGGATAGACCCGAAAGAAAGCAGGATAAACCTGAACATGGAATTTAAAAGCCGGGATGGACCCGAGGGGCCAGGATAGACCTGAACTGAAATTTGAAAGCGGGGATGGACCCGAGGGGCCAGGATAGACCTGAACAGAAATTTAAAAGCCGGGATGGACCCGAGGGACCAGGATAGACCTGAACATGAATTTAAAAGCCGGGATGGACCCGAGGGACCAGGATAGACCTGAGCATGAATTTAAAAGCCGGGATGGACCCGAGGGACCAGGATAGACCTGAGCATGAATTTAAAAGCCGGGATGGACCCGAGGGACCAGGATAGACCTGAGCATGAATTTAAAAGCCGGGATGGACCCGAGGGACCAGGATAGACCTGAGCATGAATTTAAAAGCCGGGATGTACCCGAGGGACTAGGATAGACCTGAGCATGAATTTAAAAGCCGGGATGGACCCGAGGGACCAGGATAGACCTGAGCATGAATTTAAAAGCCGGGATGGACCCGAGGGACCAGGATAGACCTGAGCATGAATTTAAAAGCCGGGATGGACCCGAGGGACCAGGATAGACCTGAACTGGAATTTAAGAACCGGGATGGACCCGAGGGACCAGGATAGACCTGAACTGAAATTTAAAAGCCGGGATGGACCCGAGACAGGGATTTGAAATTTGGAATTCTTGTAGAGCGCCGTGTGATACGGCTTGCTTGGCGGTTGGATTCGGATTGCTCTGTACGTGACGACTAATGATGACCTCTTAACACTTGTCCTTTTCTGAACATTGTTGGTTGGGGTGGTGCGGTGCATCCCTCGACGATTTCCAAGTCTTCGAGAACACGTTTCGCCGCGTGAGGCAGACGTGAGTCCGTCGGCGGGGAGCGTCCCCTGGGGTTCCTGATCGCACCTGTACATGGAAAAGAGAAGTCTACAAAAGGATGTCAGTCGCGTGAAATCGTCTAGACTACGACGCGTAAAGGAATCTATGTAAAGATGTGTTGGGGCATGATATTGGTGGCCATTTGGAGGGCGGCCGCGTCCCTATTGAAGAATAGCTTTTCTGAGACGGATAACCGGTAGAATTATGTACATAAAGGTAATGGGAGGGATCTTCTGGGATCCTCCAAGTCAAGGATACGTTGATTCGACCCCCATTTCGAAGCGGGTCTCGAGCTCGGAGAATTGAAGAGAGTTTGCTTGCGTCGGGGAGTACCGAACCACTACTCGGTGTAGCTTCACAGGGAGAGTGTCGCTTTTCTTTCGTGGTCAAGCCGACATTTTTTCCCTAACTTTTGCCTAGGCCGCGGGATGTGCAACAGCCTAGCGGGGTATTTTATTTAATTTCTCTCACATGAATGCTCACCTTTTTGCTACGATTCCCCACGTTTGGGTGGGATCGTACCCCTCGGATCCTCTAACTTTTGCCTAGGCCGCCTCCAAGAGGTTTTCGACCTAGCGAGGAAATGACTTGTACTCTCCTTTTGCCACGACCCCCCTTTGCGGGATTTTAAGTCGTGCCACTCGTTCCCTAGTTTTTGCCTACACCGCCTCAAGGAGGTTTTCGACCTAGCGGGAAAATTTATTTTTTCTCTCAAGAAAGTTTAGTGTTGGACAAATCATGGGAATTGAAGCTCGTCCACGGAAATAGAAATGTCTCACAATGAAAGGGGCACGGAGCCCGAAGAATAAAGAATATACAAGTGTTCACGGATAATACTTCTTAATGGCGTCAGCATTGACAGGAAGGGCATTTTCAGTGCCGTCCATGTCGCTCAAGATGACCGCTCCTCCAGAGAAAACCTCTTTGACGACGAAGGGGCCATCGTATTTGTACGAGAACTTCCCTCGAGAGTCCGGCGTGACGTGTAGGACTTTCCTTAAAACGAGGTCGCCGGGGTTGAAATCGCGGTGGCGGACTCTTGCGTTGAAGGCTCGAGCCATTCTTTGTTGATAGCACTGTCCGTGGCATAGTGCTTTCAGTCTCTTCTCATCAATGAAATTTAACTGTTCGTACCGCTGCTTTGCCCATTCCGCTTCTTCAAGCTCGGCCTCGGCAAGAATCCTCATGGAAGGGATCTCTACTTCGATTGGGAGGACGGCCTCCATGCCATAGACTAACGAGTACGAGGTTGCCCCGGTTGAGGTCCGTATGGATGTACGGTATGCCAAGAGTGCATAGGGGAGCATCTCGTGCCAATCCTTATAGTTCACCGTCATTTTTTCGATGATCTTTTTGATGTTCTTATTCGCCGCTTCCACCGCACCGTTCATTTGGGGACGGTACGGGGTGGAATTGCGGTGTCGGATTTTGAATTGTGCACAAAGCTCGTCGATGACCTTGTTGTTCAGGTTCTTGGCGTTGTCTGTGATGATTGTCGCAGGGACCCCGTATCGGGCAATGACGTCGCGTCTGAGAAAACGGGCCACGGCCTTTGCGGTGACTGACGCGAGAGTGACGGCTTCGATCCACTTGGTAAAGTAATCAATTGCCACCAAAATGAACATGTGACCGTTGGACGCTTTGGGGTTGATCGGGCCGATCACATCCATTCCCCACATTGAAAATGGCCATGGTGCCGTCATGGGGCGCAATTCGTTGGGCGGCGCTTTGATTTGATCGGCGTAGACCTGACATCGGTGACAATGCCTGACATGCTTCACACAATCAGTCTCCATGGTGGACCAATAATAACCCAGGCGCATGATCTTCTTAGCGAGCATGAGGCCGTTCATATGGGGTCCACAGTTTCCCCCGTGCACTTCCTCCATGAGACGCCGCGATTCGTGTTCGTCGATGCACCGGAGGAGTGTGGAGTCGAAGGAGCGACGGTAGAGTATCTCGCCGCTCAAGAAGTAGTGTATCGCGAGGCGTCTGAGAGTCTTCCGATCGCGGCGGTCGGCGAATGGGGGGTATTGGCCGGTTCGCAGAAGGTTCTTGATGTCTTCGTACCACGGCTTCGCCTCGGATGCTTCGATTGAATTGCAGTGCGCCGGTCCTTCGGCTATCTCAATCTCGAGGGGCTCGATAAGGTTCTCCTTCGTGATGCTCACCATGGAGGCGAGCGTTGCAAGTGCGTCCGCGAATTGATTTGTCATGCACGGAGTATAGGTGAACGAGATGTCCTCGAAGTTCTTGGTTAACTTCTCGAGGTACTCGTGGTACGGCACCAGTTTTGCGTCCTTTGTCTTCCATTGCCCCAATGTCTGGAAGATAGTGAGCATGGAGTCACCGAACACTTCGAGCTCTTTTACTTTGAAATCAATCGCCGCTTGGAGGCCGAGAATACATGCCTCGTACTCAGCCACATTATTGGTGCACGGGAAGTCGATCTTTGCCGCTACTGGGTAATGGTGTCCGTCCGGGGATATCAGTACTGCACCGATGCCTGATCCCGTGGAATTGACAGCACCGTCGAAATACATCTTCCATCCCGGCTCCTCTCCCTCGTCGTCTACTCGGAGGATTCCCTCGTCCGGGAAGTCGGGATTAATTGGTGTGTGGTCTTCAACTGGGAACTCTGCCAAATGATCCGCAATTGCTTGCCCCTTGACCGAAGTGCGGGACACGTATTCAATGTCATACTCCGTTAATTGACAACGCCACTTGGCGAGGTTCCGCGTGGAGGAGGGACTGTCGAGCAAATATTTCAGGGGATCCGCCTTCGATAGCAAGCGGACCGTGTGATAAAGTGTGTATTGTCGGAGCCTTTGCATGACCCACACCAATGCACAGCACATCTTCTCGATTTCCGGATAATTTGACTCTCCATCGGTGAACTTTTTGCTCAGATAGTAGATCGCGCGCTCCGTGTGCGTGGACTCCTCCTCCTGTCCCAGCATGCATCCTAATGATTGACGACGCACCGTTAGGTAGAGTACGAGGGGACGGCCTGGTGTAGGCGGGACCAAAACCGGCGGTTTGACCAGGTACGCCTTGATGGTGTCAAAGGCCTTCTGACATTCTTCGTCCCATTCGATCGCCGCGTTCTTGCGGAGCAAGCGAAAGAGTGGTTGGCATTTCTCTGTCAAGTTGGCAATGAATCGTGCAATGTAATTCAATCGCCCTAGGAAGCCTCGTACTTCGCGGACCGAAGACGGCGGAGGAAGCTCCTTGATCGCCTTGACTTTATCGGGATCTACCTCAATACCGCGCTCGCTGACCACGAACCCTAGTAGCTTTCCCGATCGAGCGCCGAACGTGCATTTTGCCGGATTGAGCCGAAGCTTGTACTCCTGCAAGCGGTCGAAGAGACGCTTCAAATTAACAAGGTGGTCTTCTCCTTCTTTGGACTTGGCAATCATGTCGTCAACATAGACCTCGACTTCCTTATGCATCATGTCGTGGAACAATGTGACCATAGCCCTTTGATAAGTTGCCCCGGCGTTCTTGAGACCGAAAGGCATGACGCGATAACAGAAGGTTCCCCACATGGTAGTGAATGTTGTCTTGACCTTGTCTTCCTCGGCCATCCGAATTTGATTGTATCCGGAGAAACCGTCCATGAAAGAAAACTGAGAGTGGCGCGCCGTGTTGTCAACTAGTATGTCGATGTGGGGCAAGGGAAAGTTGTCCTTGGGGCTGGCCTTATTGAGGTCCCGATAGTCGACGCAGACTCGCACCCTTCCATCTTTCTTCTCCACCGGCACGATGTTTGCAACCCATTCAGAATAATTGCAGACCTCGAGGAAGCCCGCGTTGATCTGCTTGACAACCTCCTCCTTGATGCGGAGAAGGAGGCTTGCCCGTTGCCGTCGCAATTGTTGTCGTTTGGGCGGGAACTTCTCGGTGTCCAGCGGGAGGAAGTGCTTCACTATTGACGGGTCTAGCCCCGGCATGTCGGCGTAGGACCAGGCGAAAACTTCTTGATACCTGGTCAAGAAATCGATCATTTGGACCCGTTGTGTTGGGTCGAGGCTTGTGCCGATCTTTAGGATGCGAGGCTCCTCTTGAGTACCCACGTTGATCTCTTCTGTTGGCTCGAGCGAGGTGAGTTGGCGACCCTCGAGGCGGCGCAAACTCTCTTCTATCTCAGGCACTAGACTGTCTTCGTCGAGCCCTTCCCCGAAGTATATGGATCCGGGCTCTCCGAGACTTTCTTCGGATGGGTTCGAATCGACGTGTCGAGGATTTGGATTCGAGTGGAGCCTGGAAATTTTAGAGAATCGTCTTAGAAAATTTCATAGTGCTGCGAAGTGGAGAATAGGAGGGAGAAAGAATGCAAGGGAATTCAAAAAATGCGTGAGAGATTTCATTGATGTTATGAACAAAGAGCCATAATAGAAACCCCTTTCCCGTCGTGTGGCGCATGGCTATGCCGACACGCGGGGAACATCTTATACATAGATAAGCCTTACACATCGGCAATCACAGCCGAGTAGCGCGGGACTAAAGTCCAGTTGTCCAGCTCCTCATTTTCCTGCGCCAAGCGAATGTGAACCCCTGAAGGAATCTCCTCGGTGACGGCGTACACGGCTGACGGAGTGGCAGAAGTGTCGTCGGAGTCTGAGGAAGGGCCGTCAAGGGTGCCTCCTATGATGCGTGAAGGCCCGGGGAAGAAACGAGATAATGGGGGGACTGGAGTGCCCCTGTTGAGTCTCCCGTAGTATGCGGCAAGGCGATGAAGGTGGTTGCCCTTGCGGGCCTCAATGATCTCATGACAAGAGGGGCGAAAGCCGAGTCCCCTCCTGTGTTTGTACTCCTCGATCTCGATGGGGCGGTTGATCCCTTGTCCGCGTGCCCCAAGGCCGGTGCCGGGAATATAATTGTTGCGCAGGAGAAGCTTCCCTATCATACGATCGGCGCGGGACGGTCCGCTCTCTCCGTAGTCCCGGATGACGGAGATGGTCTCGAACGAGTGGAACGGGAGGTTTTCATCGTCCCCAACGCTGATGTAAGGCACCGCCGTCTCCTTGTAGATGGCGTAATCCTCCTCCCCTTTCACCGTGATGAGCTTCTCTTCAACGATGAACTTTAGCCGTTGGTGCAGAGAAGAGGGGACGGCGCCAGCCGAGTGGATCCAAGGCCTCCCGAGCAACAGGCTGAACGCGTTCGGGATGTCGAGCACCTGGAACGTGATGCTGAACGAGCACGGGCCAACGTCTATGAGGAGGTCGATCTCCCCGTTCACCTCCCTGCGAGAGCCATCAAAGGCTCGGACCGCCGTCTTGCTTGGGCGGACTCGGTTAAGATCCACGTTCATCTGTTTGAGGGTGGTCACCGGGCAGACATTGAGGGCGGACCCGTTGTCAATCATGACCCGGCCGATGATGTAATTGTTGCACTTACAGACAATGTGCAATGCCCGTGAATGTGACCAACCCTCGGACGGGAGTTCATCGTCCGAGAACGAGATAGTGTTGGAGAAGATGGACCCGATCGTCTCCTCTATCCTGTTAGGGGGCGTTTCCTTCGGCACTTGCGTCGCGGTCAGTACCCGGAGGAGGGCCTCTCGGTGAGGCTCCGAGCCGATGAGGAGGGCAAGCAATGAGATGTGGGCCGGGGATTTGGCCATTTGCTCGACCACCTTGTATTCGCTCGCCTTCACGATCTTCATGAAAGCTTCGGCTTCCTCCTCGGTCACCTTCCTGGACGGGAAGGGTGATCTTTCAGGAGTCGCCCCGTCTCCAACAGCGGGTGCTTTCCCTTTGTCCTTGGCCGTCGGGTTCTCGTATACTCGTCCCGAGCGTGTCAGCCCCATGACACCGAATTGCTGCTCAACGCTCCCGATGCTTCCTTCGTAGGTCCAGGGGACCTCGTTGTCTGAATACGGCTCCCGAGCGGGGACGTCCACGACGAATGGAACCGGTGAGACCGCATGTCCCGTGAACCCGACCGTGAGTTCTTCGGGAGTGTAATTGATTACAAAGGGAGGGGGGCCCCTTTGCGCTTCTTCGTCCTTCTCCGAGACACATACAGAGATCATGTTGATGGATGGTCCCGAGTTCGGCCTATGGTCCGGGAGGGGGTTGGCTTGCACGTTCGGAGGCCTGATGGCGTTGAAAGTGAGTCGGTTGCTGTCGATCCTCCTCTGAATTTCGTCCCTCAACCTCCAACAATTGTCGAGGGTGTGCCCCGGTGCGCCCTGATGGTATTCGCAGCGTTTGGATTGGTCCTGGATGGACGGGTCGAAGTTCGGACCCGGGGATATCGGTTGAATCTGATCTCCTGCCAAAAGTTGTCGATATATGTGAGAGAGAGGAGCAGGCAGCGGCGAGTATTGCTTGCGGGGTCGGTTCGGTGCACCGCCGGCCTGCTGACCCTGCGAAGCGGGATTCTGTTGCGCCGGTGGAGGAGTCCTCGACACCGGGGGCCTGGGTTGAGAGGATTGAGCGGGGGCGGGCGTAAAGTGGTCATATGACTGCGAGGTTGTCGGTGGTGGGACCGGTGGGGCTGAATAGTAGATCGATTGAAGTTGATGCTGCGGAGGCGGGGGAAAGTAGGTAGGAGCGGTGGTTGGTGCGGTTGTGAGATTCACCGGATATTGTTGTGGCGCCTGACGCGCCGTGTTGACGGAGTTGACCGAGACCTCCTTCGCTCTCCTCCCGCTGGAAGATGCCGGCGTCGCGGGAGCCTTCTTTGACGACTCCTCTCCTTTGTTGGCGGGGTCCTCCATTCTTCCGAGCTTGATCCCCAAATCCAGCTTTTTCCCGGCCTCGATGAGGTCGGAGAACGATGAAGTGTGCGCCAACAGGTGTGAATAGTATACTCCTCTCAGCGTGGAGTGGAACAGTTGGATCTGTTGTGCTTCGCTGATCGGGGGAATATGCTTCGCGGCTTGGGCACGCCACTTGGCGGCATACTCCTCGAACTTTTGGCCCCGCGCCATTTCTTTCGTGCTTAGCTCCAACAGGGTGGGGGGCGTTTCTGCACAATACCGGTACTGGTCGGTGAACTTCCGGGAGAGGTCCTCCCACGTTGGGATGTCTTCGGCCTTCAGTGACATGAACCAATCGAGGGCCGATCCCGACAGGCTATCCTGGAAGGAGTGAATGACAAACTCCTCGTATTCCCAATATTGCATCATCTTCCCTCGGTAATGGCGGAGATGGTGGCGTGGATCCGTCGTGCCTTCGTAGGTCTTGAACTCTGGAACCTTAAACTTCGGGGGCAGGCGCATGCCCGGGAATAGGCTACAGTCGCCATAGCGGGCGTCGGGACGGACATCGTTCGCTTGCAGGGCCCGTATCGTTTCTTCCATTCGCTTCAGCCTACGCTCCTGTTCGGTGTCAGCCTCGGGGAAGAAATGTGTTGGAGAGGCGAACTGGGCCGCGTGAGTCGGCGTGCCCGGTTCGTGGAAGGTGGTGTTTATGGGGGGCGGTGCCTGATAGGAGAGGCCGGCGTGAGGCTGCAGAATTGGATAGGGAGGAAGCTCCATGGCTTGAGGATGAGTTGGAGCAGATGCGGTGGTTGCCGGGAAAACCGTCGGCGGAGGCGCCGTGTAGATCATAGCCGGAGCCGGTATAGGAGCAGGTGGAGGTGCAGACAGGATGTGCTCCGCGAATAGGAAGGTAGCCGGTGGAAGAGGGACTACCGGAGGGGCCGGCGGTGGCGGAAATTGACTTGTGAAGGGGTGGACCGTGGACGCATACAGCGTTGGTGGTGCGGGAGCTTCAACGTTCTCCGGGGCTTGGGTCGGTGGAGCCCACGGGGTCGGATCGACTGTTGGTCCCGGTCCCGGGGGAGGAGTAGAACTCGAGGAGGCCCGGTTAGGTCCTCTGAGCAAGGCGAGCAGCTCCGTCATATTAGTGGCCATTTGGTTGACCGTGCCCTCGAGGGCCGCAATGCGGGCTTGGTCATTGGTGGCGGCGGATGTTGGTGAGGCCGGTGGGAGAGGCGCCCCTGAAGGTGCCGGGGGCGGGAGATGCGTCGGAAGGGCGCCGGAGTATGCCGGGAGTACGCCTGCGGGAGTAAGAGGGGGCAGGGCGTGTGTCTGCGGTGGTTGAGAGAGGGTCGGGACCGAAGGGTTGACTTCTTCGGAAATATCGACGTGATCTCCTTCCGCCATTCTGAGACGTTGACGAGTCGGGTAGCGATGTGACGCCAGTTGTAATTACCTAGATTCCAAGAATGTGTAAGGACATACACCAATATCTCAAATGATAAGTGCGGAATTAAGTAAAATGACAAAATGTATGAGATGCATGAGCTTTCAAAACACTAATGTCATTACATTGATTGGCTCCAGGTTCCATGGTTTTCACAAAATAGAACAATCGGAAGAAAGGAAAGGAACATAAATGTAAAGCCGACATCCCTTTGCGCTCGGTGACCGCTCGAAAGTGGCGTGGGTCCGAGTGAGGGCAAAAATGAGTGCGCCTACTAATCTGAGCCAACCCGCTCTAAAGCTCTCTGTGGTCAGTGGATTCCGCATGAACGTCCGCAAGCTCACAACGGAGTCGATCTCTCTTCTTTGATGGACTGCAACTCTGTGTGCATGACTCCTTGGACTGAGCTCTCCGCGTCTGGAATGTCTACATGCAGTGTGCGGGGAATCCGTGGCAAACGTCGTCGACAAACGGGTGTGAGTCCCTGCGGATGGAATTGCGCCACATATGCCACGGTAGCTGAGAAAGCTCGTTCGTCGTCGGTAGGGTGCCCCGGGAAATAGAGCTCTTGAACGGTGCGCGTGTTCCATAAACGTTGAACTTCTCTGATCCGCAGAACTCTATCTGGAAGTAAAGTTATAATATCCGTCCACGTGAAGCGGTGGGGAGTGCGATCTGCCTCCCTAGGAATATCCTGTAAGCCGCCAAGTTGTCTGATGACGCGGGCTGGGAAAACCAGTGTGCTCCCTAAGTGACTGATCAGAGGGAGTCCTATGATTGTAGGACACCAATGGTCATGGGACCACCGGGACTCCAGCGAGCAGCCCATGAAAACTGTGCCGGGGTGAGTCTCTCGAAGAACTGAATCCAGTCGGTGTAGTCATGATCGGAGGGCCGAAACACTTGAAGTAGGCGAGCGATGAGCGAACGCTTGTCAGTGATGCAGGAAAAGGGATGTGATGAACAGAATGGCCTGATGTGTCCGAGGAGCCAAATCTGAAGAAGATGCGGAGCTCCTCTCATTTTACCACGTCGAACCTCTCGTACATAGTCAAGAGATCGAATGGTCTCAGCCAAGACGGCTTCCACATAACTATGGCCCCCTACCACTTGGAGGACGACCTGGGCAAGTGTCCCGTCTATGAGGTTCGACGAGTGCGGGAACAGGATGGTCCCAAAGATGAGCAAGAGGAACCCGTGACAGGCGTCACGCTGGTATGATTCCGCCCTAGCATTGAGAGAACGAGCCTGTATGAAGTCTATGAGCCATTTGGTCCTAATGCTATGCTCTCGCCCATGCTGAAGTTCAAGACGAATTTCTTCGTCGTGGAGATCTAGGAGGATGGCGAGTCTACTCTGTATCGTGGCGAACTGGTTGGGCACCACGATGTCGAAGGTCGGCGCGGGTCGCTGAATGAGCACCGCGTACTCCTCTACTGTGGGAACCAGCTCTGATCCCTGAAAACTGAATACAGCCCGCTGAATGTCCCAATAACTAATAGCAGCTTCAAGTAGGTTCCAGTCAATGGGGGAATCAGCGAGTAGTGGCAAGTCTCCTATAATGAGCCGAAGGAATGCACGGTCAACTGGGCGGAACGTGTTCCAGAGGCGGGTAATGTCCGCGGATGGCATGATGACGTCATCGAGTCTGAGACAGGGGTGTGAGCGATCCATCCTTACCTAGATGGGGGAAATGTCGGCTTAACATTTTAGGATCAAATCAATGTAATGTCCTAGGTCTTTCGAAAAATGTGTGCAGTGCGGAAAGATAAACTATAGTTGTGTTCTTTACAGTATACATCACTCTTTCTTAAAACAACAAAACGCCCGTCCTAAAAAACTACGGGCCGACTCAAGGACTCGACTTTGGGTCGGTTGACGGTATGGAGGTAACAATTGGTCCAGCATGACGGTCCCTGTGTATGCATGGTTTTCGGTGCTACTGGGAGAAACGCTAACTAGGGATGGGGGCTCCCGACTCAAGGGTGTGAATTCCTTGAAATCGAGCGAGGATCTTTGGGGGCCGGTTCGGTGGCATAGCCGACTCGATCCGTTCCCTTACTCGGAACCTCTGACTAACCTAGCTTCCTATATTGGTGCCCGTGGGATGTCGGACAAGGTCCCTAAGAATCTAGTATGATGTGCAATGCATGTGCGGGAAATAAAAGTGCGTAAAATAGATAAGCGGGAAATGCGGAAAGCGGTAAATAGACAAGCAAACAAACAAGCGGGAACGAGCCCGAGCCCTCTAAGTATCCCCAGTGGAGTCGCCAAGCTGTGCGCACCCGAATTTCATCTCGTCGGGGCACGCATGCGCGCGCCTAAGCAAACGCGGCTTGGGAGTGTCCACCTTCCCGGGGACGCGCGACGGACGCACGTGAGAAGGAGTCGCCACTTGCCATTTTACGACCCGAAGGTCGAGGGCCGGCAAGTTACCCGGGTCTAGGGGTACGGGGTACACCTAAATGCTAAGGCAATGGTCGTGCGGAACCGGAAGTTCCGAATTCAGGGGTTCTATTATGTGCGGGCCTATATCCCGCACGCCCTTTCGGTACTCTAGCTTGCTAGGCTTGCCGTTTTGTTTATTTACCGCGTGATTAAGGATTGCACTCGACTCGCTCGTTTTGACACCGTAAAGTCGATGAGTTGATTGAGTTGGGCCAAGAACCCGAAAGGTGAGTAGGCCTGTGTGTCGAGGGATCGGTTCACTATCTTGTCGTTACAGTTCATCGGACCAATATGGTCGATTCCCTGCGCGAACCGATATCACGATTATTCAAGCTTACTCATCCTTCGGTGATGATGGACCAACTTAACCAATTCGATACTCGGACCTCTCGCTTGCCGATCGGGGATCCTTACAAATGAATGAACGAACATACAAATAAAATCCTCACAATGTTCTCTCGAATAATTACAAAGTGTAAATGAATAAGTAAATGGATCCCGATCGGTTTGCATTGGGCCAATATTCCGCTCCGGCTCACCATGTGTTTTGAATAACCGATAAATAAATTAAGGCAACGCGGGCTCAAAGAGCCGGGGGTCGGGTCCAATCGAACCAACGATTTGTAGGAGAACCGGTTTGTTTCCACTGTAATCGTTGGACCGATCGAGCTCCCGGGTGATATCTAAACACGTTTCACACGTCCAATCCAAATTGCCTTCCACATAGGCCATATTTGGATTGTGATGGTGACTCGAGGCTAGATCCCATTCCGCACTCGGGTTGCACGCTCTCAGTGAGTTAAGAGGCATTGGACCTCGTGTTCGGTGGTTTGGGGCGTTGGACCCCGTGCAACACGTGACCTATGGGTTCGGACCCGAACCGCAATAAATCATCATATGCAAAGACAAACAGGGGAAAACTGATAAAACTAAGACAATACGGATAACAACTGACAACAACTGACAAGTGTCGGTGAATACAAACGAATTGTGTATTAGGCCGAATGTACGTGATTTAATCAGTTATTGTCCGTGGTTGATTGGCAAACAATGCATCTAACCTAGGCAAACATATAGGGCGGGCTAGGATAAGGTTCTAAGCCAATTACATGTGGGTGTTTGTTTTATGACTCTCATTCAGTTAAGTGTCACTGTGGTTTCACCGAATTAGCCAAACTCGTGTCTTGACTCTAAAATGGAATCTATCATTCCGCCTATCCATTATCTAGTGTTTGATTAAGTCGGGTGCACAATTAGTCCGGTCTTTGGTGTTTTGTAACTGAAATAAAATACTCCCCACCGAATCTATGATAGAAAGAAAGAAACACCGAAAACGAACGAAATGGACCACGCGAATGAAACTCGCACCCGAACGGGTTGTCTTTTCTCATTCATAGCTCTAGGTGTTTCCAACTCCCTAAAGCCTAGGGTATCGGTGAATCATGGAATGACGGTTATGCCCTTGGATGATAAAATTACAAGGTTCGTAAATAAATTGGAGATCGCGTCACACGAAGGAGTCTAAGAAGGACTCGCGAGCTCCGACTCGGGCCGCCTCAAATTGGGCCCGGACTCGAGTCAAGGCACGTGAGTACTCACTAGACGTCAATTCTATTCGTGTTGCACGTCTCGGTATTTTGAAATTGTGCGTTTTGGTGAAAAGGGCACTCACGCCGTTCAGTAAATCATCGATGCGTTTACGGATTAATGTTTAATTTGCCCGATCATTTAATCCAAGTGATTTGCTAGCCGAATGATGCGTCCCATCTATCCCATTTGTGAGATTCTTCGATATTTATTATTCCATGTCACGGTTATGGTTTTAGCGGGAAACATCCGGATCTAACAAGCCTCGCACGTAATAAGCATGTAGATAACGATTAAGAGGGAATGTAACTACGAACAATTCCAAGGATAGACTTCGGAACGACGAAGAGGCCAACCGTGACTCCGAAAAAAAGTCACGGAGGAGTCGGCCACTCCCATTAGAGTAGTTGGCCGAATGCTCCATGACTCGATTCGGGTTTCGGTGGGTCTCTCACATCGTTCCTAATCATCCCTTGCATTCATCATGTAATATACACGTGATAACAACACACACTTCATTGAATTGACGTCGACACGACTTCCTTTGCACAAATAACATACGAGACACTCAAAAACACCGTATTCAAGGAATTAACAAATGGCATCAACTCATTTAACGGTAAATTCGGAAGTAAATTGCGGGAAATACACGGCATCATGGAGCCAAGAGCCCCAAGGCTTCGGGTGGGTCAAGGGACTTCTCGGCCCCTTTGCAAGGGGGGCGGCCGTGAGCCTCCCTTGACACATCCGACTCCTTTTGGGTCTCTTACACCTAGATCCCGCGCCTTCCCGTCGTGCATGCATATGATGGTCACGGCTAGAGATGGTGAGAAGTAGGGATCAACGATCCTCGGGGTGAAAGAGCTCCCCGAGTGTCCGTGAGGGACAATGGGACTCTCGGCCATCCCTTCGGGAGGCATGGCCGTGAGTCCCGTGGCCCTTACGGATCACGGGAGGCTCTCCAACCACGAGTTAGGTCATCTCCCAACATGGCATACACGTTCATGCAACATTCGGACGTAATAATGGGAGTAAGAACGTGTAACGATGCATGGGATTGCATGGGAAGCCCGAATCCGAAAGAAAAATGCAACCTTTCATGCATTCCGAATCTCTAAACGCATAAACACTTCACATACATAAAGATCAGAGATCCTAGCTCTTCTAAGTTGTAGAGGGATGTTACCTAGCCTCGTGCACGAGGAAAAGAGTCGGGGAAGTGGCCCGGGGAGTCGCTAGACTCGGCTGGAAGCTACGGGCAGTAGGCGTCCGTGAAGCAGCGGCCGTGACAGGTTGGAGAAAAATGGGTCGGCACGCTTGCTCCGATCACGGAACGATGCGAGGTCGGGCTCGTTGGACTCCTAAGAGGCAGATCTAGGTGGGCACGGAAAGCTCCGAGCGTGCCGAACCCTGAATAAGTCGGAAATGATGAGAGAAGTTCCAGTAATAACGTATAGAACCCGGTAAGGGAGAAAAGGAAGAACGGTGGTTGTGCACGGTTGATCGGCCCTCGGACCGTGACCACCTCTTCACGGGGGAGGGTGAGGGTTGTGAGGAACCCTTAGAACGGAATGGCACGACTCGGCAAAGTCATGGGATGAGTCGGCACGTCGTTGAAGTCCGGGTGCGCGCGGTATCGGTCTAGGGACCCGACTCCTCGTACGGCTGAAACGTGACGATGTAGGCTTCAAACAAGAAATCTAAGCCCGAAAATGGACTTAGGGGGTGGAAAATATGTAGGCTATGAAGTTTGAGAATTTTTGGGCTAAGTCGGGCCGGGTGGTTACCGGAATACCGGGTGGTTTTCCGGCGGTTTTGGCCGGTTTCGGCCTTGGTAAGGGGGGACGGAAGTGAGAGAATGGGCTGAGGTTTGAGAGAGTTCTTGAGAGAGATTGGCTTGAGAGAGAGTGAAGTTGAAGAAGTGATTAAGTCTAATGGCAAAAGGACTTATAAAGGGATGGCTAATGGCTCGATTAGAGGAAGTTAATTGCGGTTTTGATGCCTAAACTAGGGCTGCCGAAATTTGGAGGGGATTAGGATGGGGAAATAGTCATGTGGAGTGTAGGGGAAGCAAGAGGGAAGTGATGGATAGTGATGGGAGTTGATGGGTGTGTAAGAGGAAGTGAAAGAAGTGAGAGATGTGGGGGGAAAATTCAAACTTGTGGTGGGGAGGGCTTGGAGCCGCCGGCCATGGGAGCTCGAGCCGCGGCTTGGGGCTGTCAACTCGAGCCGAGGGTTGAGCCGTGGCTTGGGGTTGAGCCGCGCTTGATGGCTTGGCTTGGCTAGGCTGTGGGTCCCATTCGGTTGAGGGAAAAGCCGGGAAATGCTTGGAACTTGATTGAACGCGCATCCGATCTCCGATGTCCAATTAATTTGAAGATTTGGAATGCTTGAACTACGAGGATTTGAATGAGTCCCATATCGCCATACGTCGTGTGAACGAGCGTTCGGGCGACATGGCGCCCCGGGAGTAGGTTTTGCCTTGTTTGGACGTTCGGAGTGAAATTTAACACCCCTTGACCTCTGATTGATCCATGTGCCTTCTTGCATTCGTTTTGGCGATCCTTTTGCCTCGTGGGGGATCGTTGGCCCGTTGTCCTCGGTCGGGGACCGTTGGCCCGGGAAGGCCTAGGGACTTCGACCGGGATTCTCTCAGTGTGCCCTGAATGCTTTGAGGTGCTCGGGGATTATTGTGAGGTGCTCAGAGATCGTTGTGGTCTCTGCTTTCCGTGGAAATAACCGAAGGTTCACCGGGAGGCGTTTGTGATCACTGAAACGTACTTCGGGAGATCGAGCCGAGCTCCGGAAGGTTGTCTGAAGCTTGTTCCCCGGCCCTGGTGGTCCCTGGGCGCCTGTAGACCCGTCTTGAGGGGCCGTTTGTTTGTCAGTGGAGCGAACCCCGGGAGCTCTGTCAGAAAAGGCGTCCGTGGGGGATCGGGGTGTCCCGGCTTAAGCAGGATGTCCCGGAAATGCGCCCGGACATGTCATTGGTCATTTTGGCACTGGGAGGGATTTTTGGAGCCCCATATTGGGCACCTTTCGGTGCTTCGGTGACTCAGTGATGAATAGTGCCACAGTGCTAGCTCCGTTGTTTTCGGGATTCCTCGTTCGTCTGTTCTTCCAAAAGCTTTCCTTTGCTTCTCTCAGTGACCCAGCTCTTCTCCTGTTACTCATGACCCCGTGCCCGCATATTTGCCTCTGATTGCCGAGCGGGCGATGAATAGTAACCCGGGCCTTGGTCGGAAGTCCTCGTGTGGGAAGCCGGTGGACCAAAATGGGGTGCTGACAAAGCCACATATTTTGTTGAGTGAAAACACGAGTGTAGAGTGATTCACATTCTAGAGTGTAAACACGTAAGGGAGAGAATTGTGAGGTCCATTGTTTCTAACTTTATTTTGCAGCAATCATGTCTCACAACAGTGCTAAGAGTATTCCCGAAGGTGCAACGGAATTGGCTGATTCGAAAATACTTATAGAGGCCATGATGAGTGAGATGAGGCGTGTGATGCGGTTGGAGTTTGAGCAGGTTCATGAACGGATAGATCTGATAGAGAATAAACGTGTGGAGCAGCCACGAAACGCTCCTAATGCACGTAGGAGGGAAAGAGCTCAACCGAGGGAAGTGAGGGTTGAAGATGAAGAGATTTATGGGGCTGGTTTTGATGAAGATGATCGAGATTCGGTTGTTAGTAATAGGAGACATGGAGGGCGGTTTAGAGAAGATAGGAATCGGGAAGATAATAACTTGGGTAGTATTAAGATGAAAATCCCATCGTTCCAAGGAAAGAGTGATCCCGAAGCATACCTTGAGTGGGAGAAAAAGGTGGAGTTTGTATTTGATTGTTATAGTTATTCCGAGCTGAAGAAAGTCAAATTGGCAGCAATTGAATTCTCGGATTATGCAATTGTTTGGTGGGATCAATTGATGATAAATAGGCGAAGAAATAGAGAGCCACCTATAGATACGTGGGAGGAAGTGAAAAGGGTGATGAGGAAGCGATTTGTTCCTAGTTATTACTACCGGGAGCTGTATAATAAGTTACAAAGTCTTAGGCAAGGTAACCGGAGTGTAGAAGAATATTTTAAGGAGATGGAAGTGGCCATGATTAGAGCTAACGTAGAGGAGGATCGGGAGGCTACTATGGCAAGATTTTTGGCTGGATTGAACCGAGAAATTCAAAATGTCGTGGAATTACAACATTATGTGGAGTTGGAGGATATGGTGCACATGGCCATCAAGATTGAGAACCAGTTCAAGAGGAGAGGCAATACACGTGCAAGCCAAAGTCCAAGCACATCCACTTGGAAACCGAATCAGTGGAAGAAAGATGAGAAGCAATCCACGTCGATGTTGAAAACCGAGCAAAAGCAAGAAGCAACCAGCCATGTTCCTCAAGGTAAAACCGACATTTCTACCTCCAGGAATCGTGACATTAAGTGTTTTAAATGCCAAGGCAGGGGACACATAGCAAGTCAATGCCCAAACAAGCGGGTCATGGTGATGCGAGACAATGGTGACATTGTGACCGACACTGAAGATTCCGACACCGATGACATGCCCCCATTGGAGGACGTTCCCGAGGAGGAATATTTAGCTCCAAATGCATTGACATTGGTGGCAAGGAGAGCATTAAGCTTGCAAACAAAAGGAGTTGAAGAAGTGCAGCGGGAAAACATCTTTCACACTAGGTGCTACATCAAAGACAAGGTATGTAGTGTGATTATTGATGGTGGTAGTTGTACTAATGTCGCAAGCACAACAATGGTGGAAAAATTAAGACTGCCCATGGTGAAGCACCCTAGGCCGTACAAGCTGCAATGGTTGAATGATAGTGGTGAGATAAGGGTGAACAAGCAGGTGTTAGTTGCATTTCGAATCGGTAAATACGAAGATGAAGTGTTGTGTGATGTAGTACCGATGCAAGCAGGACACTTGTTGCTAGGGCGTCCATGGCAATTTGATAGACGAGTGAAGCATGATGGCTTTACGAACAAATACTCCTTTGTACTTAATCAACGATCAATCACTCTTGTACCATTGACTCCGCAGCAAGTATATGAGGATCAAGTGAGATTGCAAAAAGAGAGTGATCAAAAGAAAGAGAGTGAACAGAAGAAAAAGAGTGAAAATCAGAGAGAGGCCGAGAAAAATGAGAGAGAAAAAGAAAATCAAAATTCGGCAATTGAGAGAAAATCAGAGAGAAAACAAAAGAATTTTTATGCAAACATGGGAGAAATTAGGCAAGCAATGTTTTTAAATCAGCCGATGATTGTACTTTTGTACAAAGAGGCATTTTTCAATACTAACGAACTTGATATCTCTCTTCCTAGTTCTGTTGTTTCTCTTTTGCAGGAGTATGAGGATGTCTTTCCCGAGGAAACACCACATGGCTTACCTCCAATCCGAGGGATTGAACATCAAATTGATTTTGTTCCCGGTGCCACAATTCCAAACCGACCAGCCTATAGGAGCAATCCTGAGGAGACAAAGGAGCTTCAACGGCAGGTAAATGAGTTGTTAGAGAAAGGGTACGTGAGGGAGAGCTTGAGCCCATGTGCCGTTCCAGTAATACTTGTACCTAAGAAGGATGGGACGTGGAGAATGTGCGTTGATTGCCGAGCAATCAACAACATAACGGTAAAGTATCGTCATCCTATTCCTCGCTTAGATGATATGTTAGATGAGTTACATGGTTCTTGTGTATTTTCTAAAATTGATTTAAAGAGTGGTTATCATCAGATTAGAATGAAAGAAGGAGATGAATGGAAAACTTCCTTTAAAACAAAATACGGTTTGTACGAATGGTTAGTTATGCCTTTTGGTTTGACTAATGCTCCAAGCACTTTTATGAGACTTATGAATCATGTTTTGCGTGCATTTATAGGTAGATTTGTGGTTGTCTACTTTGATGATATACTCGTTTACAGCAAAAACTTGGATGATCATAAGGTACATTTGAAATCTGTCTTAGATGTGCTTAGGAAGGAAAAGTTATTTGCTAATATGAAGAAGTGTACTTTTTGCACCGATAAGCTTGTTTTTTTGGGATTTGTTGTTAGTGCACAAGGTATACAGGTTGATGAGGAGAAGGTACGTGCAATCCAAGAGTGGCCTAGTCCCACAAGTGTAAGTAATGTTCGTAGTTTTCATGGACTTGCTAGTTTCTACCGGCGGTTCGTGAAGGACTTTAGTAGCATAGCAGCACCACTTACTGAAGTGATCAAGAAAAACGTCGGATTTAGATGGGGAGAAGAACAAGAGAAGACGTTTCAGCTAATCAAAGAGAAGCTGACCAACGCTCCTTTATTATCTTTACCTAACTTTTCTAAAACTTTTGAGATTGAATGTGATGCTTCAGGTGTTGGTATAGGTGCAGTTCTCATGCAGGAAGGACGACCAATTGCTTACTTCAGCGAAAAACTAAGCGGGGCAGCCTTAAACTATCCAACTTATGATAAAGAGTTGTATGCATTGGTTCGAGCTTTAGAGATGTGGCAGCACTACCTATGGCCTAAGGAGTTTGTGATACACACCGATCATGAGTCCTTGAAACACTTGAAGGGCCAACACAAACTAAACAAAAGACATGCCCGATGGGTGGAGTTTATTGAGACGTTTCCATACGTCATTCGGTATAAGCAAGGTAAGGAGAATGTGGTCGCCGATGCACTTTCTCGCAGGTATGCATTACTCTCTACACTTGATGCAAAATTGCTTGGTTTTGAGCACATTAAAAATTTATATGCTGATGACCATGAATTTTGTGAGGAATATCGAGCTTGTGAGAAAATTCCTTGTGGTAAGTTCTTTAGGCATGATGACTTTCTGTTTCGAGAGAATAAGTTATGCGTGCCAAATTGTTCCTTGAGAGAGTTATTAGTGCAGGAATCACATGGTGGGGGATTAATGGGACATTTTGGAGTAGCAAAGACTTTAGCTATTTTGCAAGAACACTTCTATTGGCCACATATGAAAAGAGATGTTGAGAGAATTTGTGGTAGATGCATTACGTGTAGGCAAGGTAAATCCAGATTGCAGCCTAACGGTTTGTATACTCCTTTACCAATTCCTAGTGAGCCTTGGATTGATATTTCAATGGACTTTGTGTTAGGATTACCTAGGACTAAACGTGGGAGAGATTCAATTTTTGTGGTTGTGGATAGATTTTCTAAGATGGCACACTTTATTCCATGTCACAAAATGGATGATGCCTCGCATGTTGCTGATTTGTTCTTTAGGGAGATTGTGAGGTTACATGACATGCCTAGAACAATTGTTTCGGATAGAGATGTTATGTTCTTGAGCTATTTTTGGAAGACTTTGTGGTGTAAGTTAGGTACTAAGCTGTTGTTTTCTACTACTTGTCACCCACAAACTGATGGTCAAACGGAAGTAGTAAATAGAACTTTGTCTACTTTGTTAAGGGCAATCATAAAAAAGAACATTAAAACATGGGAAGAGTGTTTACCACATGTTGAGTTTGCTTATAACAGATCTGTTCATTCCGCTACTAAATTTTCACCATTTGAAATTGTGTATGGATTTAATCCTTTAACTCCATTGGATTTATCTCATTTACCTTTGACTGAGCATGTTAATTTAGATGGCAAAAAGAAAGCTGAATTTGTCAAGCAGATTCATGAGAAAACAAGACTCAACATTGAGCGAAAAACGGAGCAGTATACAAAACACGCCAACAAGGGCCGTCATAAGCTGATTTTTGAACCCGGAGATTGGGTTTGGTTGCATATGAGGAAAGAGAGATTTCCGACGCAAAGACGTTCCAAACTGCTTCCAAGAGGAGATGGACCTTTTCAAGTCCTGGAGCGCATCAATGACAATGCTTATAAACTAGATTTACCTGGTGAGTACAATGTAAGTGCTACTTTTAATGTTTCTGATTTGCTTCCTTTTGATGTAGGTGATGATTTGAGGACAAATCCTTTTCAAGAGGAGGGGAATGATGCAAATCGTAGCACGACTTCAATGGATCCAGTTCAAGTTCCAATTGGACCGATTACGCGAGCACGAGCAAAGAAGTTTAAAGATGAACTCAACGGCCTGATTCAAGAGGTTTGGGCTCAAGCAAATTCGTGGAGGCCCATTGGACATGAATCACGTGATCCACAAAGATCCATCAACATTATTCAAGTTATCGAAGATTCTGGACAATGCTAAATTCAGCAAGTGTTTGATGAAGCTTCTAGAATAGTTGATGATCAACAGAAGATAACATCAGATTTGTTTAAAGTTTAAATCTCATAGAGATATTCTAGGGGTATTTAGATTTTATATCTTTATAGATTATGTCATATCTCTATCGATATTCTTGGTTTTAATTTCCTTATCTATAGGAGAAAATATGACCAGATTAGGATTACTTTATGTCTATATATATTCATCTTAGTCAATTTTTAATGAAAAGGAACATTCAGAAAATTGTGAGAGTATTCTCTTTGGTTCTTGAAGAACTAATCGAACTTATCGGAAGTTTCCGTGGCGTTCATCTTCGACTTATCAAACGGCTTTCCACCACCGTTTGTGGCGTCTTCATCGACTTATCAAGCGGCTTTCCATCACCGTTTGTGGCGTCTTCTTATATACCGAGGTTCTTGTTTCGCATTAAACAACGGGTTGAGGTCAGTTATACCAAGGTTCTTGTTTATGTTGTAAGCAACGGGTTGAGGGTTCGTCCATCAAATCTGATCGTGGAACGATCTTGGGTTCCTTTAGTTGTCGGGTCTCGTCATTCTTGGCGGGAATCGCATCATTCAAACCCCAGCAACTTAGCATTCATGACTGAAATCAATGCATACCTTCGAGATAGGGCATCAGACACGACGTTAATATTTCCTTGTTTGTACTTGATGACATAAGGAAATATCTCCAAGTATTCCACCCATTTGGCATGCCTTCGATTCAACTTATTTTGTCCCTTCAAATACTTTAGGGACTCGTGATCGGTGTGAATGATAAACTCCTTGGGGACTAAGTAGTGTTCCCACGTCTCAAGAGCCCGGATCAGAGCATAAAACTCCTTATCGTACGTCGAGTAGTTCAGACTCGCACCACTTAGCTTCTCACTGAAATAAGCTATTGGGCGTTTGTCTTGCATAAGAACAGCTCCAATTCCAACTCCTGATGCATCACATTCGATTTCAAACGTCTTGGAAAAGTCAGGTAGGGCTAAGATAGGAGCTGCACACAGCTTCTCCTTGATGATCTCAAAACTTCGTTGGGCTGATTCACTCCACTTAAACTCGGTATCCTTCTTCATACATTCAGTTAATGGAGCAAGTATAGTGCTGAAATTCTTTACAAATCTCCTATAAAAGGATGTCAAGCCATGGAAACTCCTCACCTCGGATGCGGTAGTGGGAGTGGGCCATTCTCGAATAGCCTTGACCTTTTCTTCGTCCACCTCGATGCCCTGCTGAGAGATAACAAAGCCAAGAAAGACGACTTTGTCCTGGCAGAATCGACACCTCTTCATATTGCCATATAACTTCTCTCGTCTCAGAATTTTGAAAACTCTCCTAAGATGCTCAGCATGCTCATTGAGGGTCTTGCTATAGACCAAAATGTCGTCAAAGTAAACAACGACAAAATGGCCAATGAATTCCCGCAAGACATGGTTCATCAGCCTCATAAATGTGCTAGGAGCATTGGACAGTCCGAACGGCATAACCATCCACTCATATAGACCATGCTTGGTCTTGAAGGCTGTCTTCCACTCATCTCCCTCCTTCAGATCGATCTTTGAAAACACCATCGAACCATTCAACTCGTCAAGCATATCATCTAGTCGAGGAATGGGATAACGATATTTTACTGTAATCTTGTTGATGGCCCGATTGTCGACGCACATTCTCATGGATCCATCCTTCTTGGGCACCAAAAGAGCTGGTACAGAACATGGGCTCATGGACTCCCCGTACATAACCCTTCTCAAGCAATTCATTCACTTGCCGTTGCAGCTCTTTCGCCTCATTCGGATTGCAACGATATGCCGGTCGATTAGGCAAAGCCGCTCCAGGAACGAGATCAATTTGATGCTCAATCCCCCTAATCGGAGGCAACCTTTTCGGCAACTCCTCAGGAAATACATCAATGAACTCCTTTAAGAGAGCCATGAACCGAGGCGGAAGAGAAACCTGCTCTTCAGGTGTGGCTTCCTTCATGAACAGAATGAGAACTAAGTTGAAGTTCAACAAAGTCCTCTCAAGTTCTCCAAGAGTCATCACCAAGCTTTCTTTCTTCGAGCCATTGGCACTCGGACTCTGGTCCTTCTGCACTTGCTGATAGGGTTGAGCCGGTCTCCGAGCATGAGGATAAGTTGCATATTTCTACCGGACCGATAACCAGAGCATGTGCCAAGAAATTGGAGCACGCCTTGCAGAACTTATGGACGAATATTCTGGAAGAGGCATGCAGTTCGAGAGACGAGCAAGTCGACTCGGGGCTGATTTTGGTCATCAAGAGTGCTGAACCTCATCAGTACACATCGGGACATTAAATGATGACCACAACCACCTCAAATCGGGTCGAATATGCATCCTAGAAGATGGCCACCAATTCTGGTTTGACTATTAGGTTGGAATATGCCTTCTAGAAGATGGCCACCAAATCTGGTTGGAATATTAGGTTGGAATATCTGGTTGGAATATCTGGTTGGACTATTAGGTTGGAATATGCCATCTAGAATATGCTTGTTTTCCTTAGTTGTCTTCAATTGCAAGAGCATTATATAAGCTCCTCCCTAGGTTAGTTTTAGACACAACACTTCTACCATTTTCTATCTTGTGTGAGAGATATTCTCCAACTTGTTCTTCTTGAACTTATGCTTCAAGGGTTGCAAGTCGATTACTTGTAGTTCTTAAGCTTCTTATAATATTGGTTTCTAGCTCTATATAGCTACGGGGTCGATATTCCACCTTTCAAAATCTCTATCTTGGACGATCCGGGATTTGATTCCATATCATTGTTGCTGGGTTCCGCGACGGGTTCGACGGGGTTCGCATCATTTTGGTATCAGAGCTTAGGCTCCAAATTGAGGTTTCATCTATCCTTGTTCTTTCCTTGTTCACCATTCTGGAATTTTTAGATCTATCTTCCATTTCTATCCTTTCCATTTAGTCTTGACTGATCCGTTCATAGCTATTAAAAAAAAATCGTCCAAAAAAAAAACGTGAAAAAGAATCAAAAAAAAAAAAGAGGAGAGGAGATCTGATTACACAGGCCTTAAGTTGATCTGTCATAGTTGCTTCCATTCTGCTTTACTCCGATCGTATTTGTGTCCATTCCATCTTTGATTTGTCTGGGCTCATTCCTTTTACATACATCTTGTCCATCCATATCTCTTTGCTTCTTTGCTACTTGGAACTGATATTATAAGTGGCTCGAGCGAACAAGTAATTTCCTCAAGGACTTGTAATTAGATTGCTCAGTTCGTCCAGAACTTTGTGGAGAAATCTGTGAGAGGAAAAAGGCCAGAGGGAGTGAGACCATCAGAGGGTAAAAGCCATTGTATCGAGTGAAATACGAGAGTTTGTGTGACATCGATTTGAGAGTAAACACGTGAGAGAGTGATTGTGAGGTCCTTTTACTCTAAAATTTCTTCGCAGATTTCAACATGTCGCAAGAAGATAGCGGGGGACATGAGCAAAGTAGTGGAGGGCCTGATCAAAGCACAATTATACGGGCTATGCAACAACAATTTGAGCGAATGAACATGGTGCTCAATACGATTAATGACCGGTTGGAGAGGCATGATGAGCGGATTGACTAGTTGCGACAAGCTCCCAATCAGCAACCAAGGAGGAACAATAACCGACAGTCAGCACCTACTACTGATCCATTTGATGGCCACGAGGAGGGATCCTATGATGATGAGGATGATGTGTCTTCCATTGCCGCAATGAGACGAGCTCGAGGAGCAAGGGCTGAGATGCCATGGCGCGGACGTGGAAGGCGCCAAGAAAGAGACACCGTTGATCGTAATATGGGGTCCATAAAGCTGACCATTCCTCCATTCCAAGGCAAGAGCGATCCCGATATTTACATCAAATGGGAAAGGAGAGTTGAACTGGTTTGTGATTGTCACAACTACTCCGAGGAGAAGAAGGTGAAGCTTGCAGCTGTGGCATTCACCGACTATGCCATAGTTTGGTGGGATCAATTGACGGTGAGTAGACGCCGAAATGGAGAGCGACCTATTGACAATTGGGAGGGCATGAAAGCTGTCATGCGGAGGAGGTTTGTCCCATCCCATTACTACCGGGATTTATACTTGAAGCTGCAGAATCTTAAGCAAGGGTCTAAGACCGTGGAGGAGTACCACAAGGAGATGGAGATTGCCATGATTCGCGCCAATGTTGAGGAGGATCGAGAGGCAACCATGGCTCGGTTCATTAGTGGACTTAATCGGGAGATTGCCAATATTGTGGAGCTGCACCATTATGTGAAGCTTGAAGAATTGGTGCACATGGCTATGAAGGTTGAGAGGCAACTCAAGAAGGGGGGACGATCGTCATCCAGGTTCGAATCCTCTAATTCGAATTCGAAGTGGACTTCCAAGTTTGAAGGGGCTGGACCTAAATGGACTGGTTCGAAGTAAGAGGAGAGGGCCAAGGGAGACAAGCCCGCGGCCAAGCCATCATCTGATTCTAAGGAGAGGGGTAACTCTTCTTCCCAACCTCAAAGAAATCGTGATGTAAAGTGCTTTCGTTGTTTGGGTTCTGGTCATTATGCTTCTCAATGCCCGAACAAGAGAGCCATGATTATGTTAGATAACGGGGAGATTGCAAGTGCGGATGAGTATGAGAGTGACACTGACTCTATGCCATCACTTGAAGATGCCGATGATGTGGAGCATGCTGTATCGGGTCAAACTCTTGTTGTTTTGAGAGCTCTACATGTGCAAGCCAAAGAAGATGGTGATGAGCTACAAAGAGAGAACATTTTCTACACTCGATGCCACGTGAAGGATCGAGTATGTGGACTGATTATTGATGGGGGAAGCACTGTGAATGTGGCAAGCAAGCTGATGGTGGAGAAGCTTGGTTTGAGCACTCAAAAGCATCCAAGGCCATATAGGCTTCAGTGGCTGAATGAGAGTGGTGAATTGAAGGTGACAAAACAAGTGTTAATCTCATTCTCTATTGGGTAGTACCATGATGAAGTTTTGTGTGATGTAGTTCCTATGATAGCCAGCCATTTGTTACTCGGGAGGCC
The DNA here is from genome assembly GCF_007655135.1 of Punica granatum. Taxonomy (NCBI): domain Eukaryota; kingdom Viridiplantae; phylum Streptophyta; class Magnoliopsida; order Myrtales; family Lythraceae; genus Punica; species Punica granatum. Next base: position 12,988,278 of record NC_045133.1, read on the forward strand.
ATGGCAATTTGATCGAAGAACTACACATGACGGGTACAAGAATCGGTATAGTTTCATCAAGGATGGTCGAAGCATGACACTTGCGCCGCTGCCACCACATCAAGTGTTCGAAGAGCAACTCCAAATCAAAAGGTCCAGTGCTGGGAGTTCAAAAGAACGTAAGAGAGTGGCTGAACCAAAAGAAAAGGAGAGTAAAAGTGAGAGGAAAGAAATTCGAGAGAAAAGTGAGAAAGAGAGTGAAAAGAGAGAAAAATGTGAGAGTTCAGCCTTGAAAAGAAAAGAGGGGAAGAAATTGAGTTTCTTCACAAAAGAAAGAGAATTAGAGAGTGTTAGTAAAGATGAAAGGCCAATGATATTGTTCTTGTACAAAGAGGCCTACTTATCTAATACTTTTAACCCATATTTGCCTAGTGTTGTGGTTTCTCTTTTGCAGGAGTTTGATGATGTGTTTCTTGAGGGGACGCCACCGGGATTGCCACCAATCCGTGGGATCGAACATCAAATTGATTTCATTCCAGGAGCGCCCATTCCAAACCGGCCAGCATATCGCTGTAATCCCGAAGAAGCAAAAGAACTCCAAAAGCAAGTTGATGAGCTGCTGACCAAGGGCTATGTCCGAGAGAGCATGAGTCCATGCTCTGTGCCCGTGTTGCTTGTTCCCAAGAAAGATGGCACATGGAGAATGTGTGTGGACTGTCGAGCTGTGAATAAGATAACGGTAAAGTATCGCTATCCTATCCCTCGATTAGATGATATGCTTGATGAATTGCATGGTTCCACTATATTTTCTAAGATTGATTTGAAGAGTGGATACCATCAAATTCGCATGAAAGAAGGAGATGAGTGGAAAACAGCATTTAAAACCAAGAGTGGATTGTATGAGTGGTTAGTGATGCCATTTGGATTGACTAATGCACCCAGCACATTTATGCGCCTTATGAATCATGTCTTGCGTGCTTACATTGGAAAATTTGTTGTTGTTTACTTTGATGATATTCTGATTTATAGCAAAACTGAGCATGATCATATGAATCATTTGAGGTGTGTTCTTGAGGTGCTGAGGCATGAGAAGTTGTATGCTAACCTTAAGAAGTGTGAATTTTTCTTGGAAAGTGTTGTTTTTTCTTGGTTTTGTCGTAAGTTCCAAGGGTGTGGAAGTGGATGAAGAGAAGGTGAAAGCAATCCGGGAATGGCCTACACCTACTACCATTGCTGAGGTCCGAAGCTTCCATGGCCTTGCTGGGTTCTATCGAAGATTTGTGCGCAATTTTAGCACCATAGCTGCTCCTTTGACCGAGATCATCAAGAAGGAAGTTGGCTTTAGATGGGGCAAGGAGCAAGAGAATGCATTCAATACCTTGAAAGAAAAGCTAAGTTCTGCTCCTTTACTGATTTTACCAGACTTTTCTAAACCTTTTGAAATCGAATGTGATGCTTCTGGTATTGGTATAGGTGCCGTCCTTATGCAAGAGAAGAGGCCTATTGCTTACTTCAGTGAGAAGCTCAACGGGGCTGCGTTGAACTACTCCACATACGACAAGGAGCTCTATGCCTTGGTGAGGGCTTTGGAGACATGGCAGCATTACTTGTGGTCCAAGGAGTTCATCATTCACACCGACCATGAGTCCTTGAAGCATTTAAAGGGTCAAAGCGAACAAATCAGCAACATGCGAGGCATCATCCGTTTTGTGACATGGAATAAAGTGTGCCATCTTAGAAAATCTATCCACAACCACAAAAATTGAATCTCTCCCACGTTTAGTCCTAGGTAATCCTAACACAAAGTCCATTGAAATATCAATCCAAGGCTCACTAGGAATTGGTAAAGGAGTATACAAACCGTTGGGCTGCACTCTGGATTTAGCTTGCCTACACGTAATGCATCTACCACAAATTCTCTCAACATCTCTTTTCATATGTGGCCAATAGAAGTGTTCTTGCAAAATAGCTAAAGTCTTTGCTACTCCAAAATGTCCCATTAATCCCCCACCATGTGATTCCTGCACTAATAACTCTCTCAAAGAACAATTTGGCACGCATAACTTATTCTCTCGAAATAGAAAGTCATCATGCCTAAAGAACTTACCACAAGGAATTTTCTCACAAGCTCGATATTCCTCACAAAATTCATGGTCATCAGCATATAAATTTTTAATGTGCTCAAAACCAAGCAATTTTGCATCAAGTGTAGAGAGTAATGCATACATGCGAGAATGTGCATCGGCGACCACATTCTCCTTACCTTGCTTATACCGAATGACATATGGAAACGTCTCAATGAACTCCACCCATCGGGCATGTCTTTTGTTTAGTTTGTGTTGGCCCTTCAAGTGTTTCAAGGACTCATGATCGGTGTGTATCACGAACTCCTTAGGCCATAGGTAGTGCTGCCACGTCTCTAAAGCTCGAACCAATGCATACAACTCTTTATCATAAGTTGGATAGTTTAAGGCTGCCCCGCTTAGTTTTTCGCTGAAGTAAGCAATTGGTCGTCCTTCCTGCATGAGAACTGCACCTATACCAACACCTGAAGCATCACATTCAATCTCAAAAGTTTTAGAAAAGTTAGGTAAAGATAATAAAGGAGCGTTGGTCAGCTTCTCTTTGATTAGCTGAAACGCCTTCTCTTGTTCTTCTCCCCATCTAAATCCAACGTTTTTCTTGATCACTTCAGTAAGTGGTGCTGCTATGCTACTAAAGTCCTTCACGAACCGCCGGTAGAAACTAGCAAGTCCATGAAAACTACGAACATTACTTACACTTGTGGGACTAGGCCACTCTTGGATTGCACGTACCTTCTCCTCATCAACCTGTATACCTTGTGCACTAACAACAAATCCCAAAAAAACAAGCTTATCGGTGCAAAAAGTACACTTCTTCATATTAGCAAATAACTTTTCCTTCCTAAGCACATCTAAGACAGATTTCAAATGTACCTTATGATCATCTAAGTTTTTGCTGTAAACGAGTATATCATCAAAGTAGACAACCACAAATCTACCTATAAATGCACGCAAAACATGATTCATAAGTCTCATAAAAGTGCTTGGAGCATTAGTCAAACCAAAAGGCATAACTAACCATTCGTACAAACCGTATTTTGTTTTAAAGGCAGTTTTCCATTCATCTCCTTCTTTCATTCTAATCTGATGATAACCACTCTTTAAATCAATTTTAGAAAATACACAAGAGCCATGTAACTCATCTAACATATCATCTAAGCGAGGAATAGGATGACGATACTTTACCGTTATGCTGTTGATTGCTCGGCAATCAACGCACATTCTCCACGTCCCATCCTTCTTAGGTACAAGTATTACTGGAACAGCGCATGGGCTCAAACTCTCCCTCACGTACCCTTTCTCTAACAACTCCTTTACCTGCCGTTGAAGCTCCTTTGTCTCCTCAGGATTGCTCCTATAGGCTGGTCGGTTTGGAATTGTCGCACCGAGAACAAAATCAATTTGATGTTCAATCCCTCGGATTAGAGGTAAGCCATGTGGTGTTTCCTCGGGAAAGACATCCTCATACTCCTGCAAAAGAGAAACAACAGAACTAGGAAGAGAGATATCAAGTTCGTTAGTATTGAAAAATGCCTCTTTGTACAAAAGTACAATCATCGGCTGATTTAAAAACATTGCTTGCCTAATTTCTCCCATGTTTGCATAAAAATTCTTTTGTTTTCTCTCTGATTTTCTCTCATCGGCCGAATTTTGATTTTCTTTTTCTCTCTCATTTTTCTCGGCCTCTCTCTGATTTTCACTCTTTTTCTTCTGTTCACTCTCTTTCTTTTGATCACTCTCTTTCTTTTGATCACTCTCTTTTTGCAATCTCACTTGATGCTCATATACTTGCTGCGGAGTCAATGGTACAAGAGTGATTGATCGTTGATTAAGTACAAAGGAGTATTTGTTCGTAAAGCCATCATGCTTCACTCGTCTATCAAATTGCCATGGACGCCCTAGCAACAAGTGTCCTGCTTGCATCGGTACTACATCACACAACACTTCATCTTCGTATTTACCGATTCGAAATGCAACTAATACCTGCTTGTTCACCCTTATCTCACCACTATCATTCAACCATTGCAGCTTGTACGGCCTAGGGTGCTTCACCATGGGCAGTCTTAATTTTTCCACCATTGTTGCGCTTGCGACATTAGTACAACTACCACCATCAATAATCACACTACATACCTTGTCTTTGATGTAGCACCTAGTGTGAAAGATGTTCTCCCGCTGCACTTCTTCAACTCCTTTTGTTTGCAAGCTTAATGCTCTCCTTGCCACCAATGTCAATGCATCTGGAGCTAAATATTCCTCCTCGGGAACGTCCTCCAATGGGGGCATGTCATCGGTGTCGGAATCTTCAGTGTCGGTCACAATGTCACCATTGTCTCGCATCACCATGACCCGCTTGTTTGGGCATTGACTTGCTATGTGTCCCCTGCCTTGGCATTTAAAACACTTAATGTCACGATTCCTGAAGGTAGAAATGTCGGTTTTACCTTGAGGAACATGGCTGGTTGCCTCTTGCTTTTGCTCGGTTTTCAACATCGACGTGGATTGCTTCTCATCTTTCTTCCACTGATTCGGTTTCCAAGTGGATGTGCTTGGACTTTGGCTTGCACGTGTATTGCCTCTCCTCTTGAACTGGTTCTCAATCTTGATGGCCATGTGCACCATATCCTCCAACTCCACATAATGTTGTAATTCCACGGCATTTTGAATTTCTCGGTTCAATCCAGCCAAAAATCTTGCCATAGTAGCCTCCCGATCCTCCTCTACGTTAGCTCTAATCATGGCCACTTCCATCTCCTTAAAATATTCCTCTACACTCCGGTTACCTTGCCTAAGACTTTGTAATTTATTATACAGCTCCCGGTAGTAATAACTAGGAACAAATCGCTTCCTCATCACCCTTTTCATTTTCTCCCACGTATCTATAGGTGGCTCTCTATTTCTTCGCCTATTTATCATCAATTGATCCCACCAAACAATTGCATAATCCGAGAATTCAATTGCTGCCAATTTGACTTTCTTCAGCTCGGAATAACTATAACAATCAAATACAAACTCCACCTTTTTCTCCCACTCAAGGTATGCTTCGGGATCACTCTTTCCTTGGAACGATGGGATTTTCATTTTAATACTACCCAAGTTATTATCTTTTCGATTCCTATCTTCTCTAAACCGCCCTCCATGTCTCCTATTACTAACAACCGAATCTCGATCATCTTCATCAAAACCAGCCCCATAAATCTCTTCATCTTCAACCCTCACTTCCCTCGGTTGAACTCTTTCCCTCCTACGTGCATTAGGAGCGTTTCGTGGCTGCTCCACACGTTTATTCTCTATCAGATCTATCCGTTCATGAACCTGCTCAAACTCTAACCGCATCACACGCCTCATCTCACTCATCATGGCCTCTATAAGTATTTTCGAATCAGCCAATTCCGTTGCACCTTCGGGAATACTCTTAGCACTGTTGTGAGACATGATTGCTGCAAAATAAAGTTAGAAAGAAAGGACCTCACAATTCTCTCCCTTACGTGTTTACACTCAAGAATGTGAATCACTCTACACTCGTGTTTTCACTCAACAAAATATGTGGCTTTTAACCCTCTAATATTCTCACCGCTCTTGCCTTTTTCCACTCGACAATTCTCTTTCAGCTCCTTTGGAACTAAACAAACAACTCCAAATTTTCCAGCAACAATTCACCAAGAACTCATCAAGGAAAATTAATGATCAAAGGAAATTTCAAGAAGAAAAGAAGCAAGAGAAAAGGTAACTACTATGAAGGATTAAATAAACCAGAATGTTATATGAAATTACGGGATCAGAATCAATGCAGATTACATTGAACGAGAAATAACAACTTTAGAATGGTCTGATGTAAAAATTTTGGATCAAATTGACAATGATGTCTTAATTCTTTTCTTTTGATCCTTTTTTTTTCGGCTCTGTATTTTTTTTTTGGCCGATTTTTTTCTTCTTTTTTTTTTCAGCTCTATTTTTTTTTCAACTGTTTTTTTTTTGGCCGAAATTTTTTTTCAGCTCTTTTTTTTTTTGCTAACAATCCGCAAAGAACAAAACTCGATGAAGAGAAACTCAGCAAATTGAAACAAAAAAAAAGGATAGGATAAACCCGATTTGGAGCCTGATGCTCTGATACCAAATGATGCGATTCCCGTCAAGAATGACGAGACCCGACAACTAAAGGAACCCAAGATCGTTCCACGATCAGATTTGATTGACGAACCCTCGACCCGTTGTTTACAACAAAAACAAGAACCTTGGTATAACTGACCTCAACCTGTTGTTTAATGCGAAACAAGAACCTCGGTATATAGGAAGACGCCACAAACGGTGATGGAAAGCCGCTTGATAAGTCGATGAAGACGCCACAAACGGTGGTGGAAAGCCGTTTGATAAGTCGATGATGAACGCCACGGAAACTTCCGATAAGTTCGATTAGTTCTTCAAGAACCAAAGAGAATACTCTCACAATTTTCTGAATGTTCCTTTTATTAAAAATTGACTAAGATGAATATATATAGACATAAAGTAATCCTAATCTGGTCATATCTCCTCCTATAGATAAGGAAATTAAAACCAAGAATATCGTTAGAGATATGACATAATCTATAAAGATATAAAATCTAAATACCCCTAGAATATCTCTATGAGATTTAAATTTCAAACAAATCTGATGTTATCTTCTGTTGATCATCAACTATTCTAGAAGCTTCCTCAAACACTTGCTCAATTTAGCATTGTCCAGAATCTTCGATAACTTGAATAATGTTGATGGATCTTTGTGGATCACGTGATTCATGTCCAATGGGCCTCCACGAATTTGCTTGAGCCCAAACCTCTTGAATCAGGTCGTTGAGTTCATCTTTAAACTTCTTTGCTCGTGCTCGCGTAATCGGTCCAATTGGAACTTGAACTAGATCCCTTGAAGTCGTGCTACGATTTACATCAAGATGGACCATTCCAAGTCTTAGAAAAGATTAATGACAATGCATATAAACTTGATTTGCCGGGAGAGTATCAAGTGAGTTCTACATTTAATGTTTCTGATCTTTCTCCCTTTGATGTGGGCGCAGATTCGAGGACGAATCCTTTTGAAGAAGGGGGGAATGATAGGGTTGAGCCGGTCTCCGAGCATGAGGATAAGTTGCATATTTCTACCGGACCGATAACCAGAGCACGTGCCAAGAAATTGGAGCACGCCTTGCAGAACTTATGGACGAATATTCTGGAAGAGGCATGCAGTTCGAGAGACGAGCGAGTCGACTCGGGGCTGATTTTGGTCATCAAGAGTGATGAACCTCATCAGTACACATCGGGACATTAAATGATGACCACAACCACCTCAAATCGGGTTGAATATGCATCCTAGAAGATGGCCACCAATTCTGGTTTGACTATTAGGTTGGAATATGCCTTCTAGAAGATGGCCACCAAATCTGGTTGGAATATTAGGTTGGAATATCTGGTTGGAATATCTGGTTGGACTATTAGGTTGAAATATGCCATCTAGAATATGCTTGTTTTCCTTAGTTGTCTTCAATTGCAAGAGCATTATATAAGCTCCTCCCTAGGTTAGTTTTAGACACAACACTTCTACCATTTTCTATCTTGTGTGAGAGATATTCTCCAACTTGTTTTTCTTGAACTTATGCTTCAAGGGTTGCAAGTCGATTACTTGTAGTTCTTAAGCTTCTTATAATATTGGTTTCTAGCTCTATATAGCTACGGGGTCGATATTCAACCTTTCAAAATCTCTATCTTGGACGATCCGGGATTTGATTCCATATCATTGTTGCTGGGTTCCGCGACGGGTTCGACGGGGTTCGCATCACTTGCTGTGGACTAAGTGGTGCTAGGACAATGCTCTTCTCATCTTTGGTGAATGAATAAGTGTTCTTGTATCCATCGTGCAAAGCCCTCCTATCGTACCGCCACGGTCTTCCCAACAGAAGATGGCTTGCACTCATTGGAACCACGTCACATAATACTTCATCTTTATAGGTCTTCCCAATTGAGAATGGAATACAAACTTGCTGAGTGACTCGTACCTCGCCTTGGTCATTCAGCCATCTCAACTTATAGGGGCATGGATGCTTTGTAGTAGCCAGATTCAGCTTCTCCACCAAGGTCGTAGAAGCAACATTGGTGCAACTCCCACTGTCGATGATAAACTCCGCACACCTTATTTTGGATGGTGCACCGAGTTCGGAAAAGATTCTCCCGCTGTTCTTCTTCCAGCTTTGCTTCGGAACTCAAGACTCGACGAATCATGAGCATCTCACCCTCGTCGGCAAACTCTACAGTCTCTCCCTGCGCACCTCCAGAAACCTCCTCATCCACCCCTTCATCTTCACTCTCGATCTCTTGAGTGCTCTGGATGGTCGTCACTCGCCGATTCGGACATTGGGAAGCTATGTGTCCTAATCCAAGACATTTGAAGCACTTGATGTCTCGACTCCGAACAGGGCGTTGCAGATCAATGTGCGTCTCCTTTCCCTTTGTCGCCTCAGCTTGAGGCCTCTGAGAGCCTCCTACAACCTTCTGCTGCGCATTCCACTTCGAAGAGGATCCTGAACTAGCAGCCACTGGTTTTGGGTAAAGCACCCGCGATGCATTGAGTTTGCTGCGTTTTCGCTGCTTTTCCAACTTACTGGCCAGCGTAATCACATCTTCCAAAAAGACATAGGGCTGCAACTCTACGACATCCGCAATTTCCTTGTTCAAGCCACCAATAAATCGAGCAATGGTCTGCTCCCGTGGCTCACTCAGTTCGCATCTCATCGACAACATTTCGAACACCATGACATAATCTTCAACGGACATACCTCCCTGACGAATACTCTGCAGTTTGAGGAACAAGTCTTGCTTGTAGTACTCGGGCACGAATCTTCTATGCATGATGCGCTTCGTCTCCCGCCAACTACGAATCCCATCTTCCCTATCTCTTCTTCGCTGCGCCTTTAAGTTTTCCCACCACAGATTCGCATAATCGGTGAACTCGAGGGCAGCAAGTTGGCACTTCTGGGCTTCGGAGTACTCATAACATTCGAACACCTTATCGACGCGCAGGACCCACTCGAGGTACTCTTCAGGGGAACTCGTACCTTTGAATTGCGGAATCTTTAACTTGAGATTGTTACTGACTCCCCTTTGCTGCCTTCGTGGAACCGGCTGCTCTTCTTCTTCAAGAAGTTCATCCTCCAAGTCAGCTTCATCTTCCACTCGAACATTCCGTCTAGGAACTCGATGTGCACGTTGCGGAGGAGCAGGCACCACAGCCATTCGATCAAGTGCCTGGATCACCACATCGAGCCGTGCAGAGAGCTCCTCTTGCCCCCGCTGAAGCCCAAGGAACTGGGCTTGCTCGAGTGTGAGTCCCCTCGGAACCTGGTGGACGTTTTCCTCATCCATTGTGTTTCCCATAATAATTCTTCACCAAACACTCGTGTATACACACTCCTTCACGTGTTTCACTCGGCCAACAAGAACAGAACCTTAAGCTTTGATACCAAATGATAGGCTCACGAACCAGAACTGGGTAAGAAAGAAGGGTGGAGGGCAGAACTGATGCAAATCGTAGCACGACTTCAAGGGATCCAGTTCAAGTTCCAATTGGACCGATTACGCGAGCACGAGCAAAGAAGTTTAAAGATGAACTCAACGGCCTAATTCAAGAGGTTCGGGCTTAAGCAAATTCTTGGAGGCCCATTGGACATGAATCACGTGATCAACAAAAATCCATCAATTTGATTCAAGTTATAGAAGATTCTGGACAAGGCTAAATTCAGCAAGTGTTTGAGGAAGCTTCTGGAATAGTTGATGATCAACAGAAGATAACATCAGATTTGTTTGAAGTTTAAATCTCATAGAGATATTCTAGGGGTATTTAGATTTTATATTTTTATAGATTATGTCATATCTCTATCGATATTCTTGGTTTTAATTTCCTTATCTATAGGAGGAGATATGACCAGATTATGATTACTTTATGTCTATATATATTCATCTTAGTCAATTTTTAATGAAAGGAACATTCAGAAAATTGTGAGAGTATTCTCTTTGTTTCTTGAAGAACTAATCGAACTTATCGGAAGTTTCCGTGGCGTTCATCATCGACTTATCAAACGGCTTTTCACCACCGTTTGTGGCGTCTTCATCGACTTATCAAGCGGCTTTCCATCACCGTTTGTGGCGTCTTCCTATATACCGAGGTTCTTGTTTCGCATTAAACAACGGGTTGAGGTCAGTTATACCAAGGTTCTTGTTTTTGTTGTAAACAACGGGTCGAGGGTTCGTCAATCAAATCTGATCGTGGAACGATCTTGTGTTCCTTTAGTTGTCGGGTCTCGTCATTCTTGGCGAGAATCGCATCATTTGGTATCAAAGCATCAGGCTCCAAATCGGGTTTATCCTATCCATTTTTTTTTGTTTAAATTTGCTGAGTTTCGCTTCATCGAGTTTTGTTCTTTGCGGATTGTTAGCAGAAAAAAAAAAAGAGCTGAAAAAAAATGAAGAAAAAAATCGGCCAAAAAATACAGAGCTGAAAAAAAAAGGATCAAAAGAAAAGAATTAAGACATCATTGTCAATTTGATCCAAATTTTTTTACATCAGACCATTCTAAAGTTGTTATTTCTCGTTCTTTGTAATCTGCATTGATTCTGATCCCATAATTTCATATAACATTTTGGTTTATTTAATCTTTCATAGTAGTTGCCTTTTCTCTTGCTTCTTTTCTTCCTGAAATTTCCTTTGATCATTAATTTTCCTTGATGAGTTCTTGGTGAATTGTTGCTGGAAAATTTGGAGTTGTTTGTTTAGTTCCAAAGGAACTGAAAGAGAATTGTCGAGTGAATAAAGGCAAGAGCGGTGAGAATATTAGAAAGTTAAAAGCCACATATTTTGTTGAGTGAAAACACGAGTGAAGAGTGATTAACATTCTTGAGTGTAAACACGTAAGGGAGAGAATTGTGAGGTCCATTTTTTTTTCTAACTTTATTTTGCAGCAATCATGTCTCACAACAGTGCTAAGAGTATTCCCGAAGGTGCAACGGAATTGGCTGATTCGAAAATACTTATAGAGGCCATGATGAGTGAGATGAGGCGTGTGATGCAGTTGGAGTTTGAGCAGGTTCATGAACGGATAGATCTGATAGAGAATAAACGTGTGGAGCAGCCACGAAACGCTCCTAATGCACGTAGGAAGGAAAGAGTTCAACCGAGGGAAGTGAGGGATGAAGATGAAGAGATTTATGGGGCTGGTTTTGATGAAGATGATCGAGATTCGGTTGTTAGTAATAGGAGACATGGAGGGCGGTTTAGAGAAGATAGGAATCGGGAAGATAATAACTTGGGTAGTATTAAGATGAAAATCCCATCGTTCCAAGGAAAGAGTGATCCCGAAGCATACCTTGAGTGGGAGAAAAAGGTGGAGTTTGTATTTGATTGTTATAGTTATTCCGAGCTGAAAAAAGTCAAATTGGCAGCAATTGAATTCTCGGATTATGCAATTGTTTGATGGGATCAATTGATGATAAATAGGCGAAGAAATAGAGAGCCACCTATAGATACGTGGGAGGAAATGAAAAGGGTGATGAGGAAGCGATTTGTTCCTAGTTATTACTACCGGGAGCTGTATAATAAGTTACAAAATCTTAGGCAAAGTAATCGGAGTGTAGAGGAATATTTTAAGGAGATGGAAGTGGCCATGATTAGAGCTAACGTAGAGGAGGATCGGGAGGCTACTATGGCAAGATTTTTGGCTGGATTGAACCGAGAAATTCAAAATGCCGTGGAATTACAACATTATGTGGAGTTGGAGGATATGGTGCACATGGCCATCAAGATTGAGAACCAGTTCAAGAGGAGAGGCAATACACGTGCAAGCCAAAGTCCAAGCACATCCACTTGGAAACCGAATCAGTGGAAGAAAGATGAGAAGCAATCCACGTCGATGTTGAAAATCGAGCAAAAGCAAGAAGCAACCATCCATGTTCCTCAAGGTAAAACCGACATTTCTACCTCCAGGAATCGTGACATTAAGTGTTTTAAATGCCAAGGCAGGGGACACATAACAAGTCAATGCCCAAACAAGCGGGTCATGGTGATGCGAGACAATGGTGACATTATGACCGACACTGAAGATTCCGACACCGATGACATGCCCCCATTGGAGGACGTTCCCGAGGAGGAATATTTAGCTCCAGATGCATTGACATTGGTGGCAAGGAGAGCATTAAGCTTGCAAACAAAAGGAGTTGAAGAAGTGCAGCGGGAGAACATCTTTCACACTAGGTGCTACATCAAAGACAAGGTATGTAGTGTGATTATTGATGGTGGTAGTTGTACTAATGTCGCAAGCGCAACAATGGTGGAAAAATTAAGACTACCCATGGTGAAGCACCCTAGGCCGTACAAGCTGCAATGGTTGAATGATAGTGGTGAGATAAGGGTGAACAAGCAGGTGTTAGTTGCATTTCGAATCGGTAAATACGAAGATGAAGTGTTGTGTGATGTAGTACCGATGCAAGCAGGACACTTGTTGCTAGGGCGTCCATGGCAATTTGATAGACGAGTGAAGCATGATGGCTTTACGAACAAATACTCCTTTGTACTTAATCAACGATCAATCACTCTTGTACCATTGACTCCGCAGCAAGTATATGAGGATCAAGTGAGATTGCAAAAAGAGAGTGATCAAAAGAAAGAGAGTGAACAGAAGAAAAAGAGTGAAAATCAGAAAGAGGCCGAGAAAAGTGAGAGAGAAAAAGAAAATCAAAATTCGGCCATTGAGAGAAAATCAGAGAGAAAACAAAAGAATTTTTATGCAAACATGGGAGAAATTAGGCAAGCAATGTTTTTAAATCAGCCGATGATTGTACTTTTGTACAAAGAGGCATTTTTTAATACTAACGAACTTGATATCTCTCTTCCTAGTTCTGTTGTTTCTCTTTTGCAGGAGTATGAGGATGTCTTTCCCGAGGAAACACCACATGGCTTACCTCCAATCCGAGGGATTGAACATCAAATTGATTTTGTTCCCGGTGTGACAATTCCAAACCGACCAGCCTATAGGAGCAATCCTGAGGAGACAAAGGAGCTTCAACGGCAGGTAAAGGAGTTGTTAGAAAAAGGGTACGTGAGGGAGAGCTTGAGCCCATACGCTGTTCCAGTAATACTTGTACCTAAGAAGGATGGGACGTGGAGAATGTGCGTTGATTGCCGAGCAATCAACAACATAACGGTAAAGTATCGTCATCCTATTCCTCGCTTAGATGATATGTTAGATGAGTTACATGGTTCTTGTGTATTTTCTAAAATTGATTTAAAGAGTGGTTATCATCAGATTAGAATGAAAGAAGGAGATGAATGGAAAACTGCCTTTAAAACAAAATACGGTTTGTACGAATGGTTAGTTATGCCTTTTGGTTTGACTAATGCTCCAAGCACTTTTATGAGACTTATGAATCATGTTTTGCGTGCATTTATAGGTAGATTTGTGGTTGTCTACTTTGATGATATACTCGTTTACAGCAAAAACTTAGATGATCATAAGGTACATTTGAAATCTGTCTTAGATGTGCTTAGGAAGGAAAAGTTATTTGCTAATATGAAGAAGTGTACTTTTTGCACCGATAAGCTTGTTTTTTTGGGATTTGTTGTTAGTGCACAAGGTATACAGGTTGATGAGGAGAAGGCACGTGCAATCCAAGAGTGGCCTAGTCCCACAAGTGTCAGTAATGTTCGTAGTTTTCATGGACTTGCTAGTTTCTACCGGCGGTTCGTGAAGGACTTTAGTAGCATAGCAGCACCACTTACTGAAGTGATCAAGAAAAACGTTGGATTTAGATGGGGAGAAGAACAAGAGAAGGCGTTTCAACTAATCAAAGAGAAGCTGACCAATGCTCCTTTATTATTTTTACCTAATTTTTCTAAAACTTTGGAGATTGAATGTGATGCTTCAGGTGTTGGTATAGGTGCAGTTCTCAAGCAGGAAGGACGACCAATTGCTTACTTCAGCGAAAAACTAAGCGGGGCAGCCTTAAACTATCCAACTTATGATAAAGAGTTGTATGCATTGGTTCGAGCTTTAGAGACGTGGCAGCACTACCTATGGCCTAAGGAGTTCGTGATACACACCGATCATGAGTCCTTGAAACACTTGAAGGGCCAATACAAACTAAACAAAAGACATGCCCGATGGGTGGAGTTTATTGAGACGTTTCCATACGTCATTCGGTATAAGGAAGGTAAGGAGAATGTGGTCGCCGATGCACTTTCTCGCAGGTATGCATTACTCTCTACACTTGATGCAAAATTGCTTGGTTTTGAGCACATTAAAAATTTATATGCTGATGACCATGAATTTTGTGAGGAATATCGAGCTTGTGAGAAAATTCCTTGTGGTAAGTTCTTTAGGCATGATGACTTTCTGTTTCGAGAGAATAAGTTATGCGTGTCAAATTGTTCCTTGAGAGAGTTATTAGTGTAGGAATCACATGGTGGGGGATTAATGGGACATTTTGGAGTAGCAAAGACTTTAGCTATTTTGCAAGAACACTTCTATTGGCCACATATTAAAAGAGATGTTGAGAGAATTTGTGGTAGATGCATTACGTGTAGACAAGCTAAATCCAGAGTGCAGCCTAACGGTTTGTATACTCCTTTACCAATTCCTAGTGAGCCTTGGATTGATATTTCAATGGACTTTGTGTTAGGATTACCTAGGACTAAATGTGGGAGAGATTCAATTTTTGTGATTGTGGATAGATTTTCTAAGATGGCACACTTTATTCCATGTCACAAAACGGATGATGCCTCACATGTTGCTGATTTGTTCTTTAGGGAGATTGTGAGGTTACATGGCATGCCTAGAACAATTGTTTCGGATAGAGATGCTAAGTTCTTGAGCTATTTTTGGAAGACTTTGTGGTGTAAGTTAGGTACTAAGCTGTTATTTTCTACTACTTGTCACCCACAAAATGATGGTCAAACGGAAGTAGTAAATAGAACTTTGTCTACTTTGTTGAGGGCAATCATAAAAAAAACATTAAAACATGGGAAGAGTGTTTACCACATGTTGAGTTTGCTTATAACAGATCTGTTCATTCCGCTACTAAATTTTCACCATTTGAAGTTGTTTATGGATTTAATCCTTTAACTCCATTGGATTTATCTCCTTTACCTTTGACTGAGCATGTTAATTTAGATGGCAAAAAGAAAGCTGAATTTGTCAAGCAGATTCATGAGAAAACAAGACTCAACATTGAGCGAAAAACGGAGCAGTATACAAAACACGCCAACAAGGGCCGTCATAAGTTGATTTTTGAATCCGGAGATTGGGTTTGGTTGCATATGAGGAAAGAGAGATTTCCGGCGCAAAGACGTTCCAAACTGCTTCCAAGAGGAGATGGACCTTTTCAAGTCCTGGAGCGCATCAATGACAATGCTTATAAACTAGACTTACCTGGTGAGTACAATGTAAGTACTACTTTTAATGTTTCTGATTTGCTTCCTTTTGATGTAGGTGATGATTTGAGGAAAAATCCTTTTCAAGAGGAGGGGAATGATGCAAATCGTAGCACGACTTCAAGGGATCCAGTTCAAGTTCCAATTGGACCGATTACGCGAGCACGAGCAAAGAAGTTTAAAGATTAACTCAACGGCCTAATTCAAGAGGTTCGGGCTCAAGCAAATTCGTGGAGGCCCATTGGACATGAATCACGTGATCAACAAAAATCCATCAATTTGATTCAAGTTATAGAAGATTCTGGACAAGGCTAAATTCAGCAAGTGTTTGGGAAAGCTTCTAGAATAGTTGATGATCAACAGAAGATAACATCAGATTTGTTTGAAGTTTAAAACTCATAGAGATATTCTAGGGGTATTTAGATTTTATATCTTTATAGATTATGCCATATCTCTATCGATATTCTTGGTTTTAATTTCCTTATCTATAGGAGGAGATAGGACCAGATTATGATTACTTTATGTCTATATATATTCATCTTAGTCAATTTTTAATGAAAGGAACATTCAGAAAATTGTGAGAGTATTCTCTTTGGTTCTTGAAGAACTAATCGAACTTATCGGAAGTTTCCGTGGCGTTCATCATCGACTTATCAAACGGCTTTCCACCACCGTTTGTGGCGTCTTCATCGACTTATCAAGCGGCTTTCCATCACCGTTTGTGGCGTCTTCCTATATACCGAGGTTCTTGTTTCGCATTAAACAACGAGTTGAGGTCAGTTATACCAAGGTTCTTGTTTTTGTTGTAAACAACGGGTCGAGTGTTCGTTAATCAAATCTGATCGTGGAACGATCTTGGGTTCCTTTAGTTGTCAGGTCTCGTCATTCTTGGCGGGAATCGCATCAAGAACCAACAAAACTCACTCGAATAGATGACTCGCCACGAGTAAGAAAAGTCGGGTTGATTCGCCACGCTCAAGGAAGAACGATAAGAATCGGGGTTTTCGCCACTAAACAATGAACTTGTTTAGATAAGAAAAGATAAGAAACGCTCTAAGCAATTTCATTCAAATATTCATCAAATTCTGTGTTCTTCTCTTACAATAAGGTGCATACTTATATAGAGAGAATATACCTCCATTGACTCTAGAATAGGAAACTGACACCTAATAATATAGGAAACTGATATTTGATATCTTCTAGATTACTTTCCTAAAATAGAGTAATGTAATAATCTGAAATAGGAAACTTAAGATTGCTGACTCAAGCTAATATAGGAAATAATATCTAAATTAAGGGAAACTATATCATAGAAATATTATCTTCTCGTAACAGCTGAAGTCTTTTAAAATATGGGCCATCACTTCGGGCTGGACTCCTCGTCTCCTATTTCCAAGCACTTAAGTAAGGTAAAGGGCCCGGGGAGAGTTGCAACAAGCTTCTTGGCCATGGAACGAGTGATAGGACCCGACCTAGATATGGCCTCGTCTTGGACTGCATTCTTGGGCACATCATCCCCTCCCTGTTCGGAAGGATTTGCCCTCAAATCCATATCTTCTTCATCTTCAAAATACGGAGATAGGTCCCTCACATTGAAGGTTGCTGAAACATTATAATCATCGGGCAACTCAATCTTGTAGGCATTGTCGTTAACCTTCTCCTTGACAAGAAATGGACCCTCAGCCCGCGGCATCAGCTTACTCTTTCTCTTACTTGGAAACCTCTCCTTGCGAAGGTGAATCCAAACAAGATCACCTAGATTGAAATGAATTGGCTTCCTTCCTTTATTCGCGCCCTGAGCAAAAGCTGCGTTCTTCTTCTCAATTTGCCTCTTCACTTGCTCATGCAAAGCTTTGATATGCTCGGCCCGTTTCTTGCCATCGAAACACAATCTTGAACTGGTTGGTAAGGGTGCCAAATCAAGGGGTGTAATAGGATTGAAGCCATAAACCACTTCGAAAGGAGTCTTCCTAGTAGTGCTATGGATGCTCCGATTATAAGAGAATTCAACCAGTGCAAGGCAAGTATCCCAACTCTTCAAGTTTTTACTCACAGCAGCTCGAATCAAAGAGGAGAGAGTACGATTTACCACTTATGTTTGACCATCAGTTTGCGGATGACATGCCGTACTGAATAGCAATTTAGTTCCAAGCTTCGCCCATAAGGTCTTCCAAAAGTAATTTAGGAACTTAGGGTCCCGATCAGACACAATGCTCATAGGAATACCATGCATCCTCACCACTTCTTTGAAGAACAAATTAGCAACATGGGTAGCATCATCGGACTTGTGACATGGAATGAAATGAGCCATCTTAGAGAAGCGATCAACCACTACCAGAATCGAGTCTTTGCCCCTCTGAGTCCTTGGTAAGCCAAGTACGAAATCCATACTCAGATCAATCCATGGCTGGTCCGGTACTGGCATAGGCATATATAGGCCATGGTGAGCCTCCTTGCTTTTTGCCTTCTTGCAAGTAATACGCCGTTCAATAATCCGATGCATGTCCCGAATCATTTTTGGCCAGTAGAAATGCTCCTTGACCATCTCAAGAGTCTTCTTCTCTCCGAAATGGCCGGCTAAACCCCCAGCATGAGCCTCTCGCACTAATAACTCACGAACAGATCCACTCGGAATGCAAAGCTTGCCAAGCTTATACAAGTATCCATCATGCATATAATACCCATCAACAACGTCCTTATCGCAAGCCAAACGAATTGGAGAAAAATAGGGATCATCCACATACTGACTCTTAATCAGTTCAAACCCCAGCAACTTAGCATTCATGACTGAAATCAATGCATACCTTCGAGATAGGGCATCAGCCACGACGTTAATATTTCCTTGTTTGTACTTGATGACATAAGGAAATATCTCCAAGTATTCCACCCATTTGGCATGCCTTCGATTCAACTTATTTTGTCCCTTCAAATACTTTAGGGACTCGTGATCGGTGTGAATGATAAACTCCTTGGGGGACTAAGTAGTGTTCCCACGTCTCAAGAGCCCGGATCAGAGCATAAAACTCCTTATCGTACGTCGAGTAGTTCAGACTCGCACCACTTAGCTTCTCACTGAAATAAGCTATTGGGCATTTGTCTTGCATAAGAACAGCTCCAATTCCAACTCCTGATGCATCACATTCGATTTCAAACGTCATGGAAAAGTCAAGTAGGGCTAAGATAGGAGCTGCACACAGCTTCTCCTTGATGATCTCAAAACTTCGTTGGGCTGATTCACTCCACTTAAACTCGGTACCCTTCTTCATACATTCAGTTAATGGAGCAAGTATAATGCTGAAATTCTTTACAAATCTCCTATAAAAGGATGCCAAGCCATGGAAACTCCTCACCTCGGATGCGGTAGTGGGAGTGGGCCATTCTCGAATAGACTTGACCTTTTCTTCGTCCACCTCGACGCCCTGCTGAGAGATAACAAAGCCAAGAAAGACGACTTTGTCCTGGCAGAATCGACACCTCTTCATATTGCCATATAACTTCTCTCGTCTCAGAATTTTGAAAACTCTCCTAAGATGCTCAGCATGCTCATCGAGGGTCTTGCTATAGACCAAAATGTCGTCAAAGTAAACAACGACAAAATGGCCAATGAATTCCCGCAAGACATGGTTCATCAACCTCATAAATGTGCTAGGAGCATTGGACAGTCCGAACGGCATAACCATCCACTCATATAGACCATGCTTGGTCTTGAAGGCTGTCTTCTACTCATCTCCCTCCTTCATGCGGATTTGATGATATCCACTTTTCAGATCGATCTTTGAAAACACCATCGAACCATTCAACTCGTCAAGCATATCATCTAGTCGAGGAATGGGATAACGATATTTTACTGTAATCTTGTTGATGGCCCGACTGTCGACGCACATTCTCATGGATCCATCCTTCTTGGGCACCAAAAGAGCTGGTACAGAACATGGGCTCATGGACTCCCGTACATAACCCTTCTCAAGCAATTCATTCACTTGCCGTTGCAGCTCTTTCGCCTCATTCGGATTGCAACGATATGCCGGTCGATTAGGCAAAGCCGCTCCAGGAACGAGATCAATTTGATGCTCAATCCCCCTAATCGGAGGCAACCCTTCCGGCAACTCCTCAGGAAATACATCAATGAACTCCTTTAAGAGAGCCATGAACCGAGGCGGAAGAGAAACCTGCTCTTCAGGTGTGGCTTCCTTCATGAACAGAATAAGAACTAAGTTGAAGTTCAACAAAGTCCTCTCAAGCTCGCCAAGAGTCATCACCAAGCTTTCTTTCTTCGAGCCATTGGCACTCGGACTCTGGTCCTTCTGCACTTGCTGTGGACTAAGCGGTGCTAGGACAATGCTCTTCTCATCTTTGGTGAATGAATAAGTGTTCTTGTATCCATCGTGCAAAGCCCTCCTATCGCACCGCCACGGTCTTCCCAACGGAAGATGGCTTGCACTCATTGGAACCACGTCACATAATACTTCATCTTTATAGGTCTTCCCAATTGAGAATGGAATACAAACTTGCTGAGTGACTCGTACCTCGCCTTGGTCATTCAGCCATCTCAACTTATAGGGGCATGGATGCTTTGTAGTAGCCAGATTCAGCTTCTCCACCAAGGTCGTAGAAGCAACATTGGTGCAACTCCCACTGTCGATGATAAACTCCGCACACCTTATTTTGGATGGTGCACCGAGTTCGGAAAAGATTCTCCCGCTGTTCTTCTTCCAGCTTTGCTTCGGAACTCAAGACTCGACGAATCATGAGCATCTCACCCTCTTCGGCAAACTCTACAGTCTCTCCCTGCGCACCTCCAGAAACCTCCTCATCCACCCCTTCATCTTCACTCTCGATCTCTTGAGTGCTCTGGATGGTCGTCATTCGCCGATTCGGACATTGGGAAGCTATGTGTCCTAATCCAAGACATTTGAAGCACTTGATGTCTCGACTCCGAACAGGGCGTTGCGGATCAGTGTGCGTCTCCTTTCCCTTTGTCGCCTCAGCTTGAGGCCTTTGAGAGCCTCCTACAACCTTCTGCTGCGCATTCCACTTCGAAGAGGATCTTGAACTAGCAGCCACTGGTTTTGGGTAAAGCACCCGCGATGCATTGAGTTTGCTGCGTTTTCGCTGCTTTTCCACCTTACTGGCCAGCGTAATCACATCTTCCAAAAAGACATAGGGCTGCAACTCTACGACATCCGCAATTTCCTTGTTCAAGCCACCAATAAATCGAGCAATGGTCTGCTCCCGTGGCTCATTCAGTTCGCATCTCATCGACAACATTTCGAACTCCTTGCCATAATCTTCAACGGACATACCTCCCTGACGAATACTCTGCAGTTTGAGGAACAAGTCTTGCTTGTAGTACTTGGGCACGAATCTTCTATGCATGATGCGCTTCATCTCCCGCCAACTACGAATCCCATCTTCCCTATCTCTTCTTCGCTGCGCCTTTAAGTTTTCCCATCACAGATTCGCATAATCGGTGAACTCCAGGGCAGCAAGTTGGCACTTCTGGGCTTCGGAGTACTCATAACATTCGAACACCTTATCGACGCGCAGGACCCACTCGAGGTACTCTTCAGGGGAACTTGTACCTTTGAATTGCGGAATCTTTAACTTGAGATTGTTACTGACTCCCTTTTGCTGCCTTCGTGGAACCGGCTGCTCTTCTTCTTCAAGAAGTTCATCCTCCAAGTCAGCTTCATCTTCCACTCAAACATTCCGTCTAGGAACTCGATGTGCACGTTGCGGAGGAGCAGGCGCCATAGCCATTCGATCAAGAGCCTGGATCACCACATCGAGCCGTGCAGAGAGCTCCTCTTGCCCCTGCTGAAGCCCAAGGAACTGGGCTTGCTCGAGTGTGAGTCCCCTCGGAACCTGATGGACGTTTTCCTCATCCATTGTATTTCCCATAATAATTCTTCACCAAACACTCGTGTATACACACTCCTTCACGTGTTTCACTCGGCCAACAAGAACAGAACCTTAAGCTTTGATACCAAATGATAGGCTCACGAACCAGAACTGGGTAAGAAAGAAGGGTGGAGGGTAGAACCATCAAAACTCACTCGATAAGATGACTCGCCACGAGTAAGAAAAGTCGGGTTGATTCGCCACGCTCAAGGAAGAACTATAAGAATCGGGGTTTTCGCCACTAAACAATGAACTTGTTTAGATAAGAAAAGATAAGAAACGCTCTAAGCAATTTTCATTCAAATATTCATCAAATTCTGTGTTCTTCTCTTACAATAAGGTGCATACTTATATAGAGAGAATACACCTCCATTGACTCTAGAATAGGAAACTGACACCTAATAATATAGGAAACTGATATTTGATATCCTCTAGATTACTTTCCTAAAATAGTGTAATGTAATAATCTGAAATAGGAAACTTAAGATTGCTACTCAAGCTAATATAGGAAATAATATCTAAATTAAGGGAAACTATATCATAGAAGTATTATCTTCTCGTAACAGCTGAAGTCTTTTAAAATATGGGTCATCACTTCGGGCTGGACTCCTCGTCTCCTATTTCCAAGCACTTAAGTAAGGTAAAGGGCCCGGGGAGAGTTGCAACAAGCTTCTTAGCCATGGAACGAGTGATAGGACCCGACCTAGATATGGCCTCGTCTTGGACTGCATTCTTGGGCACATAAGCTATAGGAAACTTAATATGTAATTAAGGGAAACTATATCATAGTAATATAGGAAACTTAATATCTAAGTAAGCCAAATTCTTGTTCTTGAGTCTTCTAGAATACACTTTTGGACTCGAAAATTCGAATACATGTTGGGTTGCAATCTGAAGCACATCAGGAAACTCTGCTATAAGTTTCGGGTCGTGACATCTTAGTCCGGCTAGCACGTGCATGTCCCAATGCTCGACTTCATGCCATACCCCGTCATCCTGGAATGCTTCCACATGCCCGTGTGAAAGGTCCTCTAGCTGGTTCATATCACCATGTGGTGTTTCCTCGGGAAAGACATCCTCATACTCCTGCAAAGGAGAAACAACAGAACTAGGCAAAGCGAGATCAAGTTCGATAGTATTGAAAAATGCTTCTTTGTACAAAAGTATAATCATCGACTGATTTGAAAACATTGCTTGCCTAATTTCTCTCATTTTTGCATAAAAATTCTTTTGTTTTCTCTCTGATTTTCTCTCAATGGCCGAATTCTGATTTTCTTTTTGTGAGGCTAGTGCTCACCAAACATGCATATATGCTCATATACATATCCATATGCACATGCATGGTTACATAACATACATGTATATAATATACCATAAATTGTGGCTGAATCTTTAAATGTATGTAATATACCACAACTTGTGGCTGGATCTTTATCTTTATGAAAAAAAAAACGAAAAAGTGAGAAATCAGATAGAGATGAGTGTAGAATGGGCCAAGTGGCCTCCTCTTCAGCAGCCCTTTCATTCCCACCGCCTTTGACCATCTTTGACCACTTTATTTTTCTTCTTTTCTTCCTTATTTAAGCCATACTTCTCCTTGCTCTATCCCTAGCTTAAGGAAAACGAAAATGAACCATAAGAGAGAGAGAAAGAGAGAGAACTGAACTGAGTTGAGAAAATTCTTGGAGAAGAAGAAGAGGAAGAAGACTAAGTTGGAGTATTGATCAATAAGTTGATTGTTTATGATTTAAACATTCATATTCACTAGGTTTGGCATAGGTTATGGCTTTCCTTGCATTTATTCCAGTTGTTTAGATTGAGAAATTTAGTTGCTGAGATTGGTAGCTTCTCCTAGCTGATATAAGTTGAGTTGGATATATATTTGGAGTTAGTCTTATGTTGTACTGGGATGAGTTTGGTCACCAATATGAGTTGAATAATTCGGTTGTGGGGCAGGGAACAAAACCCTTGGTTAATTTAGTAGGTTTCTAATGCATATATCTATGTCTTAGCGGAAGTGGATCGTATTGACGGAAATTTGTGTGCTTTTGGCTAAATTGAATTGTGATGATTGAGAATAGGGTAGGTATGGTGTTATTTTGGGGAAATTTTCATGCATTATGATGATATTATGTGGTAGATTGAGTGATCAAGCTTTTGCGTATTAGTGTTTTAGAATGAAGGAAGTACCTAGAATTCCTCGTACTCTTTACTTGAATTTGGCTGATCGAATTGGCCCTCCGTATAATATAATTGCTATTCTAAGCTGATATGATTTGAGTTACGCATAGCATATCATTGAAATCGTTATGTCGTTGCTTATGTTTTAGTTATATCAATCAAATAATACGGGAGTTAAACTGATACCTATGTGTACTCTTATTCAGCATATTATCTAACCTTTGTGCTTGAACTGAATAGGGGCTAGGGAGACTGAGGTTATAGTTCCGGAAGGCTCGACTCATTAAGTTGTCATTTCAGGGGTGTTTGTGAGTACTTTCTTCCATCGTAAAATGATAATATATATATATATATATGTATGGTTATAGAGGTGATGGTGGCTGAATGATTGCGGAACATAGTTGATGTGTATGTTTAGTATGCTTGTGATGGTTGGACTATAGCCAAGGGATCGCTGGACCCGGCGAATTATAAAAGGGGTCTGATCGGCCGCCGAACCCGGCGGAATATAAATAGGGACTTGATCGGCCGCTGGACTCGGCGGAATACAAATAGGGACTTGATCGACCGCTGGACTCGGCGGAATACAAATAGGGGCCTGATCGGCCGCTGGACCCGGCGGAATATAAGCAGGGGCGTGATCGGCTGCTGGACCGGCGGAATATAAATGAAGGTCAACTCTTACCGCTAAAGGTTAATGGGCGGCCCCCGCTCATGAGACATGGATATTGGGAGTTGAGGATGATATGAATGAGGTGTGCGGGGTCACGGTACCGTCATAACTCTATTGCGAGGAAATGCAACCCTATGGCTATATTATTGTTGTTTGGATTTGATTGCCATATGAGTTGTGTGAGAGTATGATCTTGGTATTGGATTCCATATCTGGTGGAATATGTATATAAATAGATATATGATTGATTGTGGTGAATTGTGATGTTAACATATTAGTTCATTTTACGTTGGAATATAGCACTCACTGAGATGCAGCTCACCCCCTGCATACATTTTTTCCAAATGAGCTAGGAGCTAGACTAGCTGCTCAGGAGGACTTTGGATAACGGGGATCAGCGCAGAGGATTTTGGCAAGTAGGCCCACCCATAGTATAGGTAGTAAGTGTTCATAAATGTTACAATCCTGTTACGACCTGAAACTTTTGTTAGTTGGTTTAGTGGTATGGTTGTAGCTGAACACACTATTGAGAGCATATATGTACATTAGCATCCGTTAGATTGATTATATATTCTTGTAGAGCATGCCGAGTTAGTTAACGGTTAGATGTGTTATAGAAGTATACTACATATATATATGAAAACTTTTCGCTCAGTATGTGTTACAAGATGGTTGCAACTGAGTAAGCTTTGAGTGTTTTATGCATATATCAGAATTAGTTAGGAGGTTATATGTTATATAGAGCTTGCTGGGTTGGTTCAATGTGTTGAGAGTTAGGAAAACAAATTACACATATATGAGTTGTGTATATGACAATGGATATTAAGGAATAGAGGGGAAACTCTGCTATAAGTTTTGGGTCGTGACATTTTTGATATCAGAGCCTAGGTTATAGGATTCTGTAGACTTAGTGTGCCTGATCCCCGTTCTTTTTGATTAGTTGCGGCCCCAAGATGGGATATATCTTATCTTTGTGTTGTTAAATGCTTGGTTAACTTGTGTTCTGTTTAGGAAAATTTGCAATGGGACCCAAACGTGCAAGGCGGGGTCGACGTAGATACCGTACAACCTAGAATTTAGCTGATCTGAGTACACCTGAGCCGATGACAGAGAAGCAAGTGTCTCAAGCTCCTCAAGAAGCTGCTGCAGCTCCTAGGGATCAAGATCCACCAATCCACCAGACATTAGCAGCCATGACTCGTTTAGTTGAGCAGCAAGCACAGCTAATTGAGCAACAAACGGCTTTCTTCCTGAGACAAGCAACACAGCCGAGTGCATCCACATCTCACATGGAGCAACAATTGACGCCGTATGAAAGGTTTAGGAAATAGGTCCATCTAGTTTTTCGGGAAGTGCTGATCCGATCGAAGTGGAGAATTGGATAGCTGGAATGGAGAGGATTTTCCCAATCATGGAGGTTTCAGACACCCAACGTGTGACACTTGCAACATTCATGCTAGAGGGGGATGCTCAGTACTGATGGGAGGCTACTAAGAGACGACTGGACACAAACTCTTCACATGTTATCACTTGGGCTGAGTTTACACAAGCATTTTATAACAAGTACTTTCCAGCCTCGTTTCGGCGCTCCAAGGAGCGGGAATTTTTGAATTTGAAGCAAGGGGACCTTAGCATAGCTGAATATGAAGTAAAATTCACCAAGTTGTCACGCTTTGCCCCGACATTGGTAAGTGATGAAACTTCCAAATGCAGTAGGTTCTTGGATGGATTGAACCTCAATATTAGGTCGCGCGTTTCCATTCTGGAGATCCCATTATTTGCAGACCTGTATAATAAAGCCATTATCGCTGAGAAGGACTTACGAGAGGAAGTTCTTCAAAGGGAACAAAGTAGGACCCGGCCTAGTAGTTTAATGGTAGAGGGTTCCTCCCGACCCCCAAAAAGAGGCGGGTTCATTCAAGGCTTCAATAGAGGGAAATCGACTTATCAGCAGTTTCCGCAATAGTCTCAAGATAAGGGCATGAAGAGTCAAAGTGGTGGAAGTTATGGTGGAACTAACCTCCCGAGGCATCAAAATTGTCAGAATTGTGGTCGATTTCATTCCGGTGTTTGTCAAGTGCAGTCCGAGAGTTGTTTTCATTGCGGACGTCGTGATCACTTAAGAAACAATAGCCCACAATTAAGGAGTGAGGGGGTTACATGTTTTAGATGTGGCATGAAGGGACACATACAGAGGAATTGTAGGCAACCTATAGTAGCGGCGTCTAGCAGTGCTAGTGTAGGAAATAGGCCATCGGCGATGAGAGGCCGTTGGCAGATGAGTAGCAATAAGAGTGTTCAAAGCCGAGGGGGCGGATCGATAGTGAGCTCAGCAGGCCAGGCAAATAGTCCAATGATGCAGGGTAGAGTATTCACCTTAACGAAGCGGGATGCAGACGCTACTCCTATTGTTGTGACGGTACGTTAAATCTCTTTAATAAACCTGCTCATGTACTGATAGACCCAGGGTCCACTCATTCATATATCTCATTGTCATATGCCATGCATTCTGATAGACCACGAGAGTTATTAGATAGTCGTATGTCCATAGCTACACCGACGGGGGAGAGCATAGTGGTTGGGGAAGTGTATCACGGTTGTAGGCTACACTTAGGGGATAAGGAGATGCTAGTAGATTTACTACCCTTAAGCATTTGGGATTTTGACGTTATCCTCGAGATGGATTGGCTTGCTTCTCACCATGCTTCTGTAGAGTGTTACAAGAAAGAGGTTATCTTTAGAATATCAAATGAGCCTGAATTTAAGCTTCATGGAGATCAGTTGGGTGCTCCATTCAATGTTATATCATCCCTTGAGGCGACGAAAATTTTGAAAAGGGGGTGTGAAGGATATTATTTGGCACATGTGGTTGCTACCGAGGTCGACTCACCGAAACTTAGTGAAATTCCAATAGTTTGCGAGTTTCCAGATGTTTTTCCAGATGACTTACCTAGCCTTCCTCCTGATAGAGAGATTGAGTTTACTATAGAGTTAGAGCCCAGTACTGCCCCCATTTCTCGTGCACCGTATCGTATGGCCCCGTCAGAGCTCAAGAAATTGAAAGTCCAGCTACAAGAATTATTAGAAAAGGGATTTATCAGGCCTAGTGTATCTCCTTGGGGTGCTCCAGTTTTGTTTGTGAAGAAGAAGGATGGCTTGCTCAGATTGTGTATAGATTAACGACAATTGAATCGAGTCACAGTGCGCAATAAATATCCTTTACCCAGGATAGATGACTTGTTTGATCAACTCCAAGGTGCCATCGTCTTCTCAAAGATCGATCTTAGATCGGGATATCACCAGCTGAAGATCAAGGACTCCGATGTGCCCAAGACTGCTTTTCGCACTAGGTATGGACATTATGAATTCCTCGTGATGCCTTTCGGGTTAACAAATGCTCCAGCAGCTTTTATGGATTTAATGAATAGAGTTTTCCAGCCATATCTTGATCAGTTTGTGGTGGTTTTCATCGATGATATATTGGTATACTCGAGGAACCGAAATGAGCATGAAGAACATCTTCGTGTAGTGTTGCAGATTTTGAGAGAAAGAAAACTTTATGCCAAGTTTAGCAAATGTGAGTTTTGGTTAGCCCGAGTGGGATTCCTCGGGCATGTGATTTCTGGTGATGGCGTATCAATGGATCCCACGAAGATTGAAGCTGTCTTGAATTGGAATTGCCCTACAAGTGTAACAGAGGTGAGGAGTTTCCTAGGATTAACTAGTTATTATCGAAGATTTGTGGAAGGATTCTCCCTTATTGCTGCTCCTCTGACTCGGTTAACGCGGAAGAGTATGAAGTTTGAATGGACAGATGAGTGTGAGCAAAGTTTTCAGGAGTTGAAGAAGAGGTTGGCTACTGCTCCAGTGCTCATTATTCCGTCCACGAATGAGGGATTTGTGATCTATAGTGATGCATCCCATCAAGGCTTAGGCTGCGTATTAATGCAATGTGGCAGAGTAGTGGCTTATGCATTGATGCAAATCGTAGCACGACTTCAAGGGATCCAGTTTAAGTTCCAATTGGACCGATTACGCGAGCACGAGCAAAGAAGTTTAAAGATGAACTCAATGGCCTAATTCAAGAGGTTCGGGCTCAAGCAAATTCGTGGAGGCCCATTGGACATGAATCACGTGATCAACAAAAATCCATCAATTTGATTCAAGTTATAGAAGATTCTGGACAATGCTAAATTCAGCAAGTGTTTGAGGAAGCTTCTAGAATAGTTGATGATCAACAGAAGATAACATCAGATTTGTTTAAAGTTTAAATCTCATAGAGATATTCTAGGGGTATTTAGATTTTATATCTTTATAGATTATGTCATATCTCTATCGATATTCTTGGTTTTAATTTCCTTATCTATAGGAGGAGATATGACCAGATTATGATTACTTTATGTCTATATATATTCATCTTAGTCAATTTTTAATGAAAGGAACATTCATAAAATTGTGAGAGTATTCTCTTTGGTTCTTGAAGAACTAATCGAACTTATCGGAAGTTTCCGTGGCGTTCATCATCGACTTATCAAACGGCTTTCCACCATCGTTTGTGGCGTCTTCATCGACTTATCAAGCGGCTTTCCATCACCGTTTGTGGCGTCTTCCTATTTACCGAGGTTCTTGTTTCGCATTAAACAACGGGTTGAGGTCAGTTATACCAAGGTTCTTGTTTTTGTTGTAAACAACGGGTCGAGGGTTCGTCAATCAAATCTGATCGTGGAACGATCTTGGGTTCCTTTAGTTGTTAGGTCTCGTCATTCTTGGCGGGAATCGCATCATTTGGTATCAGAGCATCAGGCTCCAAATCGGGTTTATCCTATCCAATTTTTTTTGTTTCAATTTGCTGAGTTTCGCTTCATCGAGTTTTGTTCTTTGCGGATTGTTAGCAGAAAAAAAAAAGAGCTGAAAAAAAAATTCGGCCAAAAAAAAACACAGTTGAAAAAAAAAATAGAGCTGAAAAAAAAAGAAGAAAAAAATCGGCCAAAAAAATACAGAGCTGAAAAAAAAAGGATCAAAAGAAAAGAATTAAGACATCATTGTCAATTTGATCCAAATTTTTTTACATCAGACCATTCTAAAGTTGTTATTTCTCGTTCTTTGTAATCTGCATTGATTCTGATCCCATAATTTCATATAACATTCTGGTTTATTTAATCTTTCATAGTAGTTGCCTTTTCTCTTGTTTCTTTTCTTCCTGAAATTTCCTTTGATCATTAATTTTCCTTGATGAGTTCTTGGTGAATTGTTGCTGGAAAATTTGGAGTTGTTTGTTTAGTTCCAAAGGAACTGAAAGAGAATTGTCGAGTGAAAAAAGGCAAGAGCGGTGAGAATATTAGAGAGTTAAAAGCCACATATTTTGTTGAGTGAAAACACGAGTGAATAGTGATTAACATTCTTGAGTGTAAACACGTAAGGGAGAGAATGTTAAACACGTAAGAGTGATTAACATCCATTTTTTTTTCTAACTTTATTTTGCAGCAATCATGTCTCACAATAGTGCTAAGAGTATTCCCGAAGGTGCAACGGAATTGGCTGATTCGAAAATACTTATAGAGGCCATGATGAGTGAGATGAGGCGTGTGATGCGGTTGGAGTTTGAGCAGGTTCATGAACGGATAGATCTGATAGAGAATAAACGTGTGGAGCAGCCACGAAATGCTCCTAATGCACGTAGGAGGGAAAGAGTTCAACCGAGGGAAGTGAGGGTTGAACATGAAGAGATTTATAAGGATGGTTTTGATGAAGATGATCGAGATTCGGTTGTTAGTAATAGGAGACATGGAGGGCGGTTTAGAGAAGATAGGAATCGGAAAGATAATAACTTGGGTAGTATTAAGATGAAAATCCCATCGTTCCAAGGAAAGAGTGATCCCGAAGCATACCTTGAGTGGGAGAAAAAGGTGGAGTTTGTATTTGATTGTTATAGTTATTCCGAGCTGAAGAAAGTCAAATTGGCAGCAATTGAATTCTCGGGTTATGCAATTGTTTGGTGGGATCAATTGATGATAAATAGGCGAAGAAATAGAGAGCCACCTATAGATACGTGGGAGGAAATGAAAAGGGTGATGAGGAAGCGATTTGTTCCTAGTTATTACTACCGGGAGCTGTATAATAAGTTACAAAGTCTTAGGCAAGGTAACCGGAGTGTAGAGGAATATTTTAAGGAGATGGAAGTGGCCATGATTAGAGCTAACGTAGAGGAGGATCGGGAGGCTACTATGGCAAGATTTTTGGCTGGATTGAACCGAGAAATTCAAAATGCCGTGGAATTACAACATTATGTGGAGTTGGAGGATATGGTGCACATGGCCATCAAGATTGAGAACCAGTTCAAGAGGAGAGGCAATACACGTGCAAGCCAAAGTCCAAGCACATCCACTTGGAAACCGAATCAGTGGAAGAAAGATGAGAAGCAATCCACGTCGATGTTGAAAATCGAGCAAAAGCAAGAAGCAACCATCCATGTTCCTCAAGGTAAAACCGACATTTCTACCTCCAGGAATCGTGACATTAAGTGTTTTAAATGCCAAGGCAGGGGACACATAGCAAGTCAATGCCCAAACAAGCGGGTCATGGTGATGCGAGACAATGGTGACATTATGACCGACACTGAAGATTCCGACACCGATGACATGCCCCCATTGGAGGACGTTCCCGAGGAGGAATATTTAGCTCCAGATGCATTGACATTGGTGGCAAGGAGAGCATTAAGCTTGCAAACAAAAGGAGTTGAAGAAGTGCAGCGGGAGAACATCTTTCACACTAGGTGCTACATCAAAGACAAGGTATGTAGTGTGATTATTGATGGTGGTAGTTGTACTAATGTCGCAAGCGCAACAATGGTGGAAAAATTAAGACTACCCATGGTGAAGCATCCTAGGCCGTACAAGCTGCAATGGTTGAATGATAGTGGTGAGATAAGGGTGAACAAGCAGGTGTTAATTGCATTTCGAATTGGTAAATACGAAGATGAAGTGTTGTGTGATGTAGTACCGATGCAAGCAGGACACTTGTTGCTAGGGCGTCCATGGCAATTTGATAGACGAGTGAAGCACGATGGCTTTACGAACAAATACTCCTTTGTACTTAATCAACGATCAATCACTCTTGTACCATTGACTCCGCAGCAAGTATATGAGGATCAAGTGAGATTGCAAAAAGAGAGTGATCAAAAGAAAGAGAGTGAACAGAAGAAAAAGAGTGAAAATCAGAGAGAGGCCGAGAAAAATGAAAGAGAAAAAGAAAATCAAAATTCGGCCATTGAGAGAAAATCAGAGAGAAAACAAAAGAATTTTTATGCAAACATGGGAGAAATTAGGCAAGCAATGTTTTTAAATCAGCCGATGATTGTACTTTTGTACAAAGAGGCATTTTTTAATACTAACGAACTTGATATCTCTCTTCCTAGTTCTGTTGTTTCTCTTTTGCAGGAGTATGAGGATGTCTTTCCCGAGGAAACACCACATGGCTTACCTCCAATCCGAGGGATTGAACATCAAATTGATTTTGTTCCCGGTGTGACAATTCCAAACCGACCAGCCTATAGGAGCAATCCTGAGGAGACAAAGGAGCTTCAACGGCAGGTAAAGGAGTTGTTAGAAAAAGGGTACGTGAGGGAGAGCTTGAGCCCATACGCTGTTCCAGTAATACTTGTACCTAAGAAGGATGGGACGTGGAGAATGTGCGTTGATTGCCGAGCAATCAACAACATAACGGTAAAGTATCGTCATCCTATTCCTCGCTTAGATGATATGTTAGATGAGTTACATGGTTCTTGTGTATTTTCTAAAATTGATTTAAAGAGTGGTTATCATCAGATTAGAATGAAAGAAGGAGATGAATGGAAAACTGCCTTTAAAACAAAATACGGTTTGTACGAATGGTTAGTTATGCCTTTTGGTTTGACTAATGCTCCAAGCACTTTTATGAGACTTATGAATCATGTTTTGCGTGCATTTATAGGTAGATTTGTGGTTGTCTACTTTGATGATATACTCGTTTACAGCAAAAACTTAGATGATCATAAGGTACATTTGAAATCTGTCTTAGATGTGCTTAGGAAGAAAAAGTTATTTGCTAATATGAAGAAGTGTACTTTTTGCACCGATAAGCTTGTTTTTTTGGGATTTGTTGTTAGTGCACAAGGTAAATAGGTTGATGAGGAGAAGGTACGTGAAATCCAAGAGTGGCCTAGTCCCACAAGTGTCAGTAATGTTCGTAGTTTTCATGGACTTGCTAGTTTCTACCGGCGGTTCGTGAAGGACTTTAGTAGCATAGCAGCACCACTTACTGAAGTGATCAAGAAAAACGTTAGATTTAGATGGGGAGAAGAACAAGAGAAGGCGTTTCAACTAATCAAAGAGAAGCTGACCAACGCTCCTTTATTATCTTTACCTAACTTTTCTAAAACTTTTGAGATTGAATGTGATGCTTCAGGTGTTGGTATAGGTGCAGTTCTCATGCAGGAAGGACGACCAATTGCTTACTTCAGCGAAAAACTAAGTGGGACAGCCTTAAACTATCCAACTTATGATAAAGAGTTGTATGCATTGGTTCGAGCTTTAGAGACGTGGCAGCACTACCTATGGCCTAAGGAGTTCGTGATACACACCGATCATGAGTCCTTGAAACACTTGAAGGGCCAACACAAACTAAACAAAAGACATGCCCGATGGGTGGAGTTCATTGAGACGTTTCCATACGTCATTCGGTATAAGGAAGGTAAGGAAAATGTGGTCGCCGATGCACTTTCTCGCAGGTATGCATTACTCTCTACACTTGATGCAAAATTGCTTGGTTTTGAGCACATTAAAAATTTATATGCTGATGACCATGAATTTTGTGAGGAATATCGAGCTTGTGAGAAAATTCCTTGTGGTAAGTTCTTTAGGCATGATGACTTTCTGTTTCGAGAGAATAAGTTATGCGTGCCAAATTGTTCCTTGATAGAGTTATTAGTGCAGGAATCACATGGTGGGGGATTAATGGGACATTTTGGAGTAGCAAAGACTTTAGCTATTTTGCAAGAACACTTCTATTGGCCACATATGAAAAGAGATGTTGAGAGAATTTGTGGTAGATGCATTACGTGTAGGCAAGCTAAATCCAGAGTGCAGCCTAACGGTTTGTATACTCCTTTACCAATTCCTAGTGAGCCTTGGATTAATATTTCAATGGACTTTGTGTTAGGATTACCTAAGACTAAATGTGGGAGAGATTCAATTTTTGTGGTTGTGGATAGATTTTCTAAGATGGCACACTTTATTCCATGTCACAAAACGGATGATGCCTCACATGTTGCTGATTTGTTCTTTAGGGAGATTGTGAGGTTACATGGCATGCCTAGAACAATTGTTTCGGATAGAGATGCTAAGTTCTTGAGCTATTTTTGGAAGACTTTGTGGTGTAAGTTAGGTACTAAGCTGTTATTTTCTACTACTTATCACCCACAAACTGATGGTCAAACGGAAGTAGTAAATAGAACTTTGTTTACTTTGTTGAGGGCAATCATAAAAAAAAACATTAAAACATGGGAAGAGTGTTTACCACATGTTGAGTTTGCTTATAACAGATCTGTTCATTCCGCTACTAAATTTTCACCATTTGAAGTTGTTTATGGATTTAATCCTTTAACTCCATTGGATTTATCTCATTTACCTTTGACTGAGCATGTTAATTTAGATGGCAAAAAAAAAGCTGAATTTGTCAAGCAGATTCATGAGAAAACAAGACTCAACATTGAGCGAAAAACGGAGCAGTATACAAAACACGCCAACAAGGGCCGTCATAAGCTGATTTTTGAATCCGAAGATTGGGTTTGGTTGCATATGAGGAAAGAGAGATTTCCGGCGCAAAGACATTCCAAACTGCTTCCAAGAGGATATGGACCTTTTCAAGTCCTGGAACGCATCAATGACAATGCTTATAAACTAGACTTACCTGGTGAGTACAATGTAAGTACTACTTTTAATGTTTCTGATTTGCTTCCTTTTGATGTAGGTAATGATTTGAGGACAAATCCTTTTCAAGAGGAGGGGAATGATGCAAATCGTAGCACGACTTCAAGGGATCCAGTTCAAGTTCCAATTGGACCGATTACGCGAGCATGAGCAAAGAAGTTTAAAGATGAACTCAACGGCCTAATTCAAGAGGTTCGGGCTCAAGCAAATTCGTAGAGGCCCATTGGACATGAATCACGTGATCAACAAAAATCCATCAATTTGATTCAAGTTATAGAAGATTCTGGACAAGGTTAAATTCAGCAAGTGTTTGAGGAAGCTTCTAGAATAGTTGATGATCAACAGAAGATAACATCAGATTTGTTTGAAGTTTAAATCTCATAGAGATATTCTAGGGGTATTTAGATTTTATATCTTTATAGATTATGTCATATCTCTATCGATATTCTTGGTTTTAATTTCCTTATCTATAGGAGGAGATATGACCAGATTATGATTACTTTATGTCTATATATATTCATCTTAGTCAATTTTTAATGAAAGGAACATTCATAAAATTGTGAGAGTATTCTCTTTGGTTCTTGAAGAACTAATCGAACTTATCGGAAGTTTCCGTGTCGTTCATCATCGACTTATCAAATGGCTTTCCACCACCGTTTGTGGCGTCTTCATCGACTTATCAAGCGGCTTTCCATCACCGTTTGTGGCGTCTTTCTATATACCGAGGTTCTTGTTTCGTATTAAACAACGGGTTGAGGTCAGTTATACCAAGGTTCTTGTTTTTGTTGTAAACAACTGGTCGAGGGTTCGTCAATCAAATCTAATCGTGGAACGATCTTGGGTTCCTTTAGTTGTCAGGTCTCGTCATTCTTGGCGGGAATCGCATCATGCATCTAGGCAACTAAGGAGTCATGAGAAAAATTACCCGACACATGATATTGAATTGGCAGCTGTGGTATTCGCTCTCAAACTTTGGAGACATTACCTGTATGGAGCAAGATGTGAGATTTATACAGACCACAAGAGTTTGAAATATTTGTTCACTCAGAAGAACTCAACTTAAGACAGAGGAGATGGATGGAATTAATTAAAGATTATGATTGCACGATCAACTATCATCCAGGGAAAGCAAATGTCGTGGCAGATACATTAAGTAGGAAATCAGCAGCAAGATTAGCAGGTATGTGGAGTGTTCACGACACACTTATTAATGAATTTAGGTCATTGGAAGTTAAACTAGAGGCGACAAGTTCTGGAACATTGATGGCTATTTATGATGTGAAGCTAGTGCTAATTGATCGAATTCGAGAAGCGCAACAAGTAGATCCATTTTTGGTAGAGATGAAAAACAGGATTAAGGAAGGCAGAGCAAAGGAAGGCAAGAACTTTGAATTTCTTTTGAAAGAGGATGACACACTTATGTTCGGGAATCGAATCTGTGTACCTGATGACGTTGAGTTGAAGAGAGAAATTCTTGCACAAGCCCATAGCTCACCATATGTGATGCACCCGGGAAGCACCAAGATGTACTATAATTTGAAGAGAAGTTATTGGTGGTATAACATGAAAAAGGAGATAGCTGAATATGTTGCTAAGTGTCTAGTATGTCAGCAAGTTAAGGCAGAACATCAGCACCCATCTAGGTTATGACAACCTCTTCCGGTACCTGAATGGAAATGGGAGAAGATCACCATGGATTTTGTCTCGGGACTTCCACGAACCCGAAGGGGGCATGATTCTATATGGATGATAGTTGATAGGCTGACTAAATCCACTCACTTCTTACCAGCTAAAACGACATTTGGTGCTGATCAGTTGGCACAATTGTTCATTAAAGAGATTGTGAGGTTGCACGGTGTGCTGGTATCTATAGTATCAGACAGAGGCTCATATTTTACTTCCAAGTACTGGAATAGTTTTGTTACTTGATAAGCTCACGAACCAGAACTTGATAAGAAAGAAGGGTGGAGGGTAGAACCAACAAAACTCACTCGATAAGATGACTCGCCACGAGTAAGAAAAGTCGGGTTGATTCGCCACGCTCAAGGATGAACGATAAGAATCGGGGTTTTCGCCACTAAACAAGGGACTTGTTTAGATAAGAAAATAAAGGAAACGCTCTAGGCAATTTCATTCAAATATTCATCAAATTCGTCTGTCTTCCTCTCTACAATAAGTGCCTATTTATATAGAGGGAAGACACCCCTCTTGACTCTAGAATAGGAAACTGACATCTAATATTCTCTAGATTACTTTCCTAAAATATAATAAGGAAACAATCTAAAATAGGAAACTTAAGATTACTGACTCAAGCTAATATAGAAAATAATATCTAATTAAGGGAAACTATATCATAACAATATAAGAAACTCAATATCTAATTAAGCTAAATTCTTGTTATGGAGTCTTCTAGAATGAGTGTCTGGTCCCGAAAATTCGAATACATGTTGGGCTGTAATCTGAAGCACATCATTCCCTCCCGGTTGGAAAAAGACTCGACCCCGAGTCTTCGTCGATTTTCTCCTGGTCTTGATTTGTGCATTTCGCCGCTTCTTAACTTGCAACTTCAACAACATCATTTCTTTGAGAACTCTTTCCAGTAATTCTTCATAAACTGACAGCTTTGTTTTTATACGCCTGCCAACTCGTTGCCTGAACTGTTGCTTCCTCGGTGGAGTCGTATATGCATTGGCAAATTTTGCCTCGATTGGATGAAACACCATCGACGAATTTTTAATTGCAATTACTTCCTGAAGTTCCACTTGGCCTGGGTCTAAAAACAGTTCAGCCTGGACTTTCTCTTCAAAGTTTGAAATTAGTTCCTCCCGAAAAATCTTGTCAATCGCTAAATCCTTCTCGATCGGAACATTATTATCTTGTGATGCTTGAGCTGCTTCATTCTTGGACTCCACTTCTTCTTCTTTAAATTTGTCACCCTTCATAGAAGCTTCTTCAAGTTGTACCTTTTCCTCGACATCAACAATCGTCATAGGAAAAGCATTTGTTTTTCCATGCTTAAGAGGATAGGTAGACTTCATGCAACCTTCTTCAGATTCATAGAGGCGTTCTTCGTATCCCACAGGAAAGAATCTGACCTTCAAGAGTTGTTTCATGTGCCTCCACGTAAATACCAGATTCCTTCCATCTTGAAGACGATTATTTTCCAATTTCTCCCACCAAGTAGACGCTTTGCCCCTTAACCGATAAACAACTCTAACAACTCGACTTCCATCATCGGGGATGCCTGTTTGTAGTCGAAGAATCGGTCCACATCCGAAATCCACGCCAAGTATTCCTCAGCGCTCATGCTTCCGTTGAAAGTCGGAATTCTCTTTGGGGGATAATCCTTCTGTACCCATTGGTGTCTTCTTATTCTACCAGAACTCTCGAGGGGCTTGGGTTACTCGCTCGAGCCCTGCAATGAACTCTTCTCGCGTCTGCTGGAAAGTGAGAGGCAAGTCTTGGTCGAAAGAAAACCCTCTTGGAACTCGTTCAGGGTTGCTTTTAGCCATAATCCTTGCATATTTTTTCAAAAATCCACTCAAACACACTGTTCACTCGGCAAACAAAGATATAACCTTCGCTCTGATACCAAATGATAAGCTCACGAACCAGAACTTGATAAGAAAGAAAGTGGAGGGTAGAACCAACAAAACTCACTCGATAAGATGACTCGCCACGAGTAAGAAAAGTCGGGTTGATTCGCCACGCTCAAGGATGAGCATAAGAAGAATCGGGGTTTTGTCGCCACTAAACAAGGGACTTGTTTAGATAAGAAAATAAAGGAACGCTCTAGGCATTTCATTCAAATATTCATCAAATTCGCTTGTCTTCCTCTCTTACAATAAGGTGCCTATTTATATAGAGGGAAAACACCCCTCTTGACTTCTAGAATAAGAAACTGACATCTAATACTCTCCAATTACTTTCCTAAAATATAATAAGGAAACA